>NC_073272.2:46322500-46622500 GCF_029289425.2 Pan paniscus | reverse complement strand
TCAGATTCACCAAAGTTGAAATGAAGGAAAAAATGTCAAGGGCAGCCAGAGAGAAAGGTCGGGTTACCCACAAAGGGAAGCCCATCAGACTAACAGCTGATCTCTCGGCAGAAACTATACAAGCCAGAAGAGAGTGGAGGCCAATATTCAACATTCTTAAAGAAAAGAATTTTCAACCCAGAATTTCATATCCAGCCAAACTAAGCTTCATAAGTGAAGGAGAAATAAAATACTTTACAGACAAGCAAATGCTAAGAGATTTTATCACCACCAGGCCTGTCCTAAAAGAGCTCCTGAAGGAAGCACTGAACATGGAAAGGAACAACCGGTACCAGCCACTGCAAAAACATGACAAATTTTAAAGACCATCAAGGCTAGGAAGAAACTGCATCAACTAATGAGCAAAATAACCAGCTAACATCATAATGACAGGATCAGATTCACACATAATAATATTAACCTTAAATGTAAATGGGCTAAATGCTCCTATTAAAAGACACAGACTGGCAAATTGGATAAAGAGTCAAGACCCATCAGTGTATTCAGGAAACCCATCTCACGTGCAGAGACACACATAGGCTCAAAATAAAGGGATGGAGGAAGATCTACCAAGCAAATGGAAAACAAAAAAAGGCAGGGGTTGCAATCCTAGTCTCTGATAAAACAGACTTTAAACCAACAAAGATCAAAAGAGACAAGCCCATTACATAATGATAAAGGGATCAATTCAACAAGAAGAGCTAACTACGGTAAATATATATGCACCCAATACAGGAGGACCCAGATTCATAAAGCAAGTCCTTAGAGACCTACAAAGAGACTTAGACTCCCACACAATAATAATGGGAGACTTTAACACCCCACTGTCAATATTAGCCAGATCAACAAGACAGAAAGTTAACAAGGATATCCAGGAATTGAACTCAACTCTGCACCAAGCAGACCTAATAGACATCTACAGGACTCTCCACCCCAAATCAACAGAATATACATTCTTCTCAGCACCACACCGCACGTCTTCCAAAACTGACCACATACTTGGAAGTAAAGCAATCCTCAGCAAATGTAAAAGAACAGAAATTATAACAAACTCTCTCTCAGACCACAATGCAATCAAACTAGAACTCAGGATTAAGAAACTCACTCAAAACTGCTCAACTACATGGAAACTGAACAACCTGCTCCTGAATGACTACTGGGTACATAATGAAATGAAGGCAGAAATAAAGATGTTCTTTGAAACCAACAAGAACAAAGACACAACATACCAGAATCTCTGGGACACATTCAAAGCAGTGTGTAGAGGGAAATTTATAGCACTAAATGCCCACAAGAGCAAGCAGGAAAGATCTAAACTTGACACCCTAACATCACAATTAAAAGAACTAGAGAAGCAAGAGCAAATACATTCAAAAGCTAGCAGAAGGCAAGAAATAACTAAGATCAGAGCAGAACTGAAGGAAACAGAGACACCAAAAACCCTTCAAAAAAAATCAATGAATCCCGGAGCTGGTTTTTTGAAAAAATCAACAAAATTGATAGACCTCTAGCAAGACTAATAAAGAAGAAAAGAGAGAAGAATCAAACAGACGCAATAAAAAATGATAAAGGGAATATCACCACTGATCCCACAGAAATACAAACTACCATCAGAGAATACTATAAACACCTCTACACAAATAAACTAGAAAATCTAGAAGAAATGGATAAATTCCTTGACACATACACCCTCCCAAGACTAAACCAGGAAGAAGTTGAATCTCTGAATAGACCAATAACAGGATCTGAAATTGAGGCAATAATTAATAGCTTACCAACCAAAAAAAGTCCAGGACCAGATGGATTCACAGCCGAATTCTACCAGAGGTACAAGGAGGAGCTGGTACCATTCCTTCTGAAACTATTCCAATTAACAGAAAAAGAGGGAATCCTCCCTAACTCGTTTTATGAGGCCAGCATCATCCTGATACCAAAGCCTGGCAGAGATACAACCAAAAAAGAGACTTTTAGACCAATATCCCTGATGAACATCGATGCAAAAATCCTCAATAAAATACTGGCAAACCGAATCCAGCAGCACATCAAAAAGCTTATCCACCATGATCAAGTGGGCTTCATCCCTGGGATGCAAGGCTGGTTCAACATACGCAAATGAGTAAACGTAACCCAGCATATAACAGAACGAACAACAAAAACCATATGATTATCTCAATAGATGCAGAAAAGGCCTTTGACAAAATTCAACAACACTTCATGCTAAAAACTCTCAATAAATTAGGTATTGATGGGATGTATCTCAAAATAGTAAGAGCAATCTATGACAAACCCACAGCCAATATCATACTGAATGGGCAAAAACTGGAAACATTCCCTTTGAAAACTGGCACAAGACAGGGATGCCCTCTCTCATCACTCCTATTCAACATAGTGTTGGAAGTTCTGGCCATGGCAATCAGGCAGGAGAAGGAAATAAAGAGCATTCAAACTAGGAAAAGAGGAAGTAAAATTGTCCCTGTTTGCAGATGACATGATTGTATATCTAGAAAACCCCATCGCTTCAGCCCAAAATCTCCTTAAGCTGATAGGCAACTTCAGCAAAGTCTCAGAATACAAAATCCATGTGCAAAAATCATAAGCATTCTTATACACCAATAACAGACAGAGAGCCAAATCATGACTGAACTCCCATTCACAATTGCTTCAAAGAGAATAAAATACCTAGGAATCCACCCTACAAGGGACGTGAAGGACCTCTTCAAGGAGAACTACAAACCACTGCTCAATGAAATTAAAGAGGATACAAACAAATGGAAGAACATTCCACGCTCATGGGTAGGAAGAATCAATATCGTGAAAATGGCCATACTGCCCAAGGTAATTTATAGATTCAATGCCATCCCCATCAAGCTACCAATGACTTTCTTCACAGAATTGGAAAAAACTACTTTAAACTTCATATGGAACCAAAAAAGAGCCCGCATTGCCAAGTCAATCCTAAGCCAAAAGAACAAAGCCGGAGGCATCACGCTATCTGGCTTCAAACTATACTACAAGGCTACAGTAACCAAAACAGCATGGTACTGGTACCAAAACAGAGATACAGACCAATGGAAAAGAACAGAGCCCTCAGAAATAATGCTGCATATCTACAACTATCTGATCTTTGACAAACCTGACAAAAACAAGCAACAGGGAAAGGATTCCCTATTTAATAAATGGTGCTGGGAAAACTGGCTAGCCATATGTAGAAAGCTGAAACGGGATCCCTTCCTTACACCTTATACAAAAATTAATTCAAGATGGATTAAAGATCTAAATGTTAGACCTAAAACCATAAAAACCCTAGAAGAAAACCTAGGCAATACCATTCAGGACACAGGCATGGGCAAGGACTTCATGTCTAAAACACCAAAAGAAATGGCAACAAAAGCCAAAATTGACAAATGGGATCTCATTAAACTAAAGAGCTTCTGCACAGCAAAAGAAACTACCATGAGAGTAAACAGGCAACCCACAAAATGGGAGAAAATTTTTACAATCTACTCATCTGACAAAGGGCTAATATCCAGAATCTACAATGAACTCAAACAAATTTACAAGAGAAAAACAAACAACCCCATCAACAAGTGGGTGAAGGATATGAACAGACACTTCTCAAAAGAAGACATTTATGCAGCCAAAAGACACATGAAAAAATGCTCATCATCACTGGCCATCAGAGAAATGCAAATCAAAACCACAATGAGATACCATCTCACACCAGTTAGAATGGCAATCATTAAAAAGTCAGGAAACAACAGGTGCTGGAGAGGATGTAGAGAAATAGGAACACTTTTACACTGTTAGTGGGACTGTAACCTAGTTCAACCATTGTGGAAGTCAGTGTGGCAATTCCTCAGGGATCTAGAACTAGAAATACCATTTCACCCAGCCATCCCATTACTGGGTATATACCCAAAGGATTATAAATCATGCTGCTATAAAGACACATGCACACGTATGTTTACTGCGGCACTATTCACAATAGCAAAGACTTGGAACCAACCCAAATGTCCAACAATGATAGACTGGATTAAGAAAATGTGGCACATATACACCATGGAATACTATGCAGCCATAAAAAATGAGTTTATGTCTTTTGTAGGAACATGGATGATGCTGGAAACCATCATTCTCAGCAAACTATCTTAAGGACAAAATACCAAACACCGCATGTTCTCACTCATAGGTGGGAATTGAACAATGAGAATACATGGACACAGGAAGGGGAACATCACACACCGGGGCCTGTCATGGGGTGGGGGGAGGGGGGAGGTATAGCATTAGGAGATATACCTAATGTTAAATGACGAGTTAATGGGTGCAGCACACCAACATGGCACATGTATACATATGTAACTAACCTGCACGTTGTGCACATGTACCCTAAAACTTAAAGTATAATAAATAAATAAATAAATAAATAAATAAATAAATAAATAAGGGAGAGCAGGAACTATCTTATTCATCTCTGCACTGTCAAAAGAGACCCTGTCAACAAATGTGAAAGCCAGACTAGCCTAAACTGTATAACTGAAAAAGCCACCGGAAAGTCAGAAAATGAGCACAGATTCCACTAGTTTATCCACTACCTATTTGTGCTGACTTGGGGGGCTTCCTTAATCACTGGGATGCACCATGTCTAGTCCATAAAGTAAAGGAATTAGATAATTTCTAAGATGCGTTCTGCTTCTAAACTTGTAAAATTTCCAAAGAATCTAATCCTTATTCCAAAATATACTGCTTTTTAACTTTTCTTTAAAAGAGCTCACTCTCTTGGTCTCTTCTAAGCAAAAAAGTTAGGCTTTTAAAAAAAATTCAGGTTAAGCAATAAACTTGTTGAAATATTAATTATAGTTCTGTCTTCCTTACAGGTTCTAAATATTTTCATATTATGAAGCACTTCCAGACTGATATATTTAAATACTGAATATATTTCTGAATTCAAAAAACAAATCTGAATTAGAAGAACCTTGAGTTCTCCTGTTACAAAAATTCTCTCTTCAATATTTCTCTCCTACCTGACATTAACCCATAATCCCACACCAGTACAATACTGATGAAAAAATAAGACCATACAGAAGAAAACCTTACCAATCAGGCCCAATTAGGAAAATACAGCCAGCACAAATTCAGGGCTGGTAAGAAGTACAATATAATTTTCAAGCATATGCTGAATCAGGCAGTAAAATAGTATTATTTAGAACTTTTTAGTGAAACTGTTTTAAGGATAAGAATTATCTATAATTAGCGTACCCAAAAAATGTGAATTAATCTCTTCAACAAACTGAATATTAGATGCAAAAGTAACTGCAGTAATGGCAAAAACTATAATCACTTTTGCGCCAACCTAATACTATGTGATATTCTTCAGCAGTAATATTATAAAGCCCTCTGATATTTACATTCATATAGATAGTATGTATGTTAAATTTAATAATCAATTTTTTTCGGTGTCCCAAACTAAATTTTAGCACAACTCTATCAAACCCTTTATAAAATTAGGGTTATAAAAAAATAATGAATTGATCACTATTTTAAAAAACTGTACCCACAAATACTTTAATCAATCAATGTACAAAAAAAATACACATCCTGCATATCTTATAACAGACCAACTAGTTTTTCAAACTGAAACACTGTTCTCCATCCTTCCATGTTACCATAACGTTTAATCAATGGTTCTATTCAGATAGGCATTGCTTCCAGAATTCAAAACCTTTTCTTTCTTTTCTTAAAGTGGAAAAAAAAAATAAGAAAAAGGTCGGTTTTGTTTATTTACTTTAGACTCTGTTGCCCAGGCTGGAGTGCAGTGGCATGATCTCGGCTCACTGCAACCTCTGCCTCCCGGGTTCAAGCGATTCTCTGCCTCAGCCTCCCCAGTAGCTGGGATTACAAGGAAGCACTACCACGCCCAGCTAATTTTTGTATTTTTAGCGGAGATGAGGTTTCACCATGTTGGCCAGGCTGGACTCAAACTCCTGACCTCGGGTGATGTGCCCACCTCGGCCTCCCAAAGTGCTGGGATTATTACTGGGTGAGCTACTGCGCCCAGCCCTGAGTGTCTCTTTTATGCTAACGAGATAACTCAGGGCAGGCAGCCTCCTATGTAGCTTCAGGTTGGGGGCTGTAATGAGATAACTCAGGGCAGGCAGCCTCCTATGTAGCTTCAGGTTGGGGGCTGTAATGAGATAACTCAGGGCAGGCGGCCCCCTATGTAGCTTCAGGATGGGGGCTGGTCACAGCAAAGAGCAAAGCATGATTAGAACGTTGGGACTTTTCAGCCCCATTCTCCAACCTCTGGGTAGAGGAAAGGGACTGAAGGTTAAGCTGATCACCAGTGGCCAATCATTTAATCAGTCATGCCTACATAATAATGCCTCCATAAAAACCCAAAAGGACAGGGTTTGGAGAGCTTCTGGATAGCTGCACAAGCGGAAGTCCCTAGAGGGTGACATGCCCAGAGAGGGCATGGAGGCTCCATGCCACTTCCCACATGACCTCATCCTATGCATCTCTTCATCTGTACCCATTATAATAAAACAGTAAACCCTAACTGTTTGCTGAGGTCTGTGCCACTCTGGCAGATTAATGGAACCAAGGAGTAGGTCATGGGAACCCCGATTTATATAGCCAGTCATTCAAAAGTTCCGGAGGCCTGCAATGGCATCTGAAGTGGGGGTAGTCTTGTGGGACTTAGCTCTCACTCTGTGGGATCTGAAACTATCTCCAGGTAGATAATGTCAGAATTGAACTGAATTAGAGGACACCAGCAGCCACTGCAGAACTGATTGCTTGCCAGGTATGCAGGGGGAAAACCCACACACATTTTGTTACAGAAATGTTCTGTGTTGTGAGAGTATAGGAGGAACTGAGTTTTTTCCTATATCCTCACACTATTCATTATAAAAACATGAAGTAGGGGGAAGAGGGAAGAGCCCTCGAAGTAAACTAGCAACAGAAGGGAACATCTTCAATATTAGTCTACAAAAACCCTACAGCTAGTATCACATTCAACAGTAAAAATGTAATGTTTTTCCCCAGAGAAACAAAACAAGGATGTCCCCTTCCATTCAACATTGTATGGGAGGTCCTAGCCAGTTCAACAAGGCAAGAAAAAAACTAACGGGCATCCACAAATAAGAAAACAAAAAATAAAATTTTCTTTATTTGCAGACCGCATAATGTATGTAGAAAATCCTATCTAGAGTAACATGACTAGAACAATATAATTTAGTAAGACAGTAGGATACTAGATCAGTATGCAATAATAAACGTTCCTATATAATAGCAATAAAACAACTGGAAATAAAATTTTACAACCACTCCAATCACAATAGCATAAAAAAAAACAAACGTAAAACATATGTGATAAGAACTATGAAGTATTGCTGTAGAGTCTTAAAGAAGGCTAAATACAGGGTGAAATATGCCATGTTCACGAACAAGCAAATGCAATATTACCGATGACAAATTCTTCCTAACTTAGCACATGTAGTTCCAATATAATCCTAGCAGAATTATACCGAATTATACCGTTTCTGCACTTTATATGCAAAGGCAAAAGACCTAGAAAAACCAAAGCAATTTTGAAAAAGAATATAGGGAACTTGGGGCCAGATGCGGGCGGTGGCTCATGCCTATAATCCCAGCACTTTGGGAGGCCGAGGCAGGCAGATCACGAGGTCAAGAGATCGAGACCATCCTGGCCAACATGGTGAAACCCTGTCTCTACTAAAATACAAAACATTAGCCAGGCGTGGTGGCGTGGGCCTATAGTTCCAGCTGCTGGGGAGGCTGAGGCAGGAGAATCACTTGAACCTGGGAGGCGAAGGTTGCAGTGAGCCAAGATCGTGCCACTGCACTCCAGCCTAGGCGACAGAGAAAGACTCCATCTCAAAAAAAAAAAAAAAAAAAAAAAAAAGAAAGAAAGAAAAAAATAATACAGGGAACTTACATTGGTTGATTTCAAGAACATAGTAAACAAAACTATGATATTGGCTTAAAAACAGACACACAGATCACTGGAACATAATAGAGAATCTAGAAACAGTAAACTAAATTGTACGTTGATATTTTTCAAAGAAGAAATGCTAGATTTTGAAAGTGTAGTCTTTTCAACAAATAATGCTGGAAAAACTAGGTAGCTATTGGGGTAGGGGGTGGGGGGGACCACTGATGCTATCTCACATCATAAACAACTTGAAATGTATCACAGGCCGAAACAGAATTTAAAAGGTGAGGAAATCTTTTATGATCTTGGGATACACAAAGATTTCCTAGCACAAAAAGCACAAGCTGTAAAAGAAAAAAAAAGTAATTAAATGGACCTCATTGAAACAATAAACATTTGCTCTTCAAAAGACACTAGTAAGAAAATGAAAAGATGAACCAGAGACTAATAATTCCAAAACAAGTATCTGACAAAGGGCATTTATCCAGAGTATATAAAGAACCCATAAAACTCAATGAAGAAGAGGAAGAAGATAAGGAAGAACAACAGGAAGGAAAGGAAGAAGAGAAGGAAAGAAAAGAAAGAAGAAGGGAAGAGGGAGGGAGGGAGAGGAGGAAGGGAAGGAGAATAGGTAGATGGGCTAAAGTTAAAAAGATTGAGGCGGAAAGAAAGAAAGAAAACAAGAAAGAAGAAAAAACAGGAATGGGCAGATGGGCTAAAGTTAAAAAGACTGACAATACCAAGTGCTAACGAAGATATGGAACATCTGAAATCTCATTCACTGCTGGTTGGAATATAAAATGGTATAACCACTTTGAAAAAATCTGACGGTTAAACCTAAAACCGCAAAGCAATTCAGCATTCCCAAATCATAGGTATATATACCAAGACAAATGAAAATCCATGTCCACACAAAGACAAATAATATTCACAGCACTTTATTCATAATAACCAAAAGCTGAAAACAATCCAAATACTTATCAACTGAGAAAAACTGTGGCATATCCATTCTATGAAATCCTACTTAACAATGAAAAAGAACATACTACTGATACACACAACATGGATGAATCTCAGTAAAAGCATGCCAAATGAAAGCTATCAAAAACAAAAGAATATATGCTGTTTAAAACCCATTACATGATATTCCAGAACAGACAAAACTAAAGGGATGAAAGCAGAGAAGTGGTTGCCTGGGACCAGAGATCAAGAGTAGGAAAATGGCACAAGGGAAACACTTTGGGTGATGGAAAATGTTCTATATCTTCATTATGGTAATGGTTATACAACTATTTAAGTTGTCAAATCTCAAATAATGTAAATCATATCTCAAAAAATGCTTAAAATAATGTTAAATATATCTCAAAAAAGCTACAGAAAATAAATTATCAGGTATTTTTTGTGAAGCTAGACAAGTTAATTAGAAAGTTTATTTGGAAAAACAAGCCACCAACGACAGCCAGGAAAATCCTAGAAGCAAGAACAGTGGGGAAAGGGTGCCCTAGCACTACCATACATTAAAACATATTATAAAATCTCTGTTAGTAAAATACTTTTGTATTAGTTCATGAACAAAGCATGCCACAAAATGCACAGACAAAACTGCGTATGAACATTTAGTATACAATTAAGGCAACATCTCAAATCAGCAGAGGAAAAAATGAATTTTTAAAAAATATATCTTTGGGATAACCAGTCATAAGAAAAAAGATAATCTTAAATATTGTTCACACTGTAAGTCAAGGATAAAACCCAAACGGATCAGAAATTTAAATGTAAAATATTAAACCATTCAAGTACTGAAAGAAAATGTGGGTGAATTTCTCTAACACCTGGGAATGAGGAAGAAACCCATCCTATGATTCAAAATACAAGGGCAATGTAGAAGACTGATCAATCTGACTACACAGAAATAGAAAACTTCTGCACAGGCAAACACAAACACACAAAAACAAAGCAAAACAACAAATCTCAAACTGGGCAACAGTAGCTTCAACTAATGTCACAGATAAAGGATAAATATGCCTAATACATGTTATATAGCTACATAAAACAGTAAAACAATGACCTAATAAAAAAATGGGCAAGAGACATGAACAAATATTTCAAAGAAAAAGAAATTCAAATAGTCTTTACACTTCAATTTTTAAAAAGTTCAATCTCACTAACAACTAAGAAAATGTAAATTTAAATTATAATAAAATACCATTTCTCACCTATCAAACTGGCAAGTCTGCTGACAAAAAGGTTCTTGATTAAGACCAAAAAGAAAGAAGCACTTGCATACATTGTTGAAATAAATGCAAATGGTTCAATCCCAAAGGAGCAAATACCCTTCAACACAATGATCCCACTTTTAAAGGAATCTATACTAAAGAATCACTAACAAAAGTATTAAAAGACAGGCCAAGTGCGGTGGCTCACACCTGTAATCCCAGCACTTTGGGAGGCCGAGGTGGGAGAATTACTTGAGGCCAGTGATTGAGTTTGAGACCAGCCTGAGTAATATAGTGAGATTCTATTTCTGCAAAAAAAAAATTTAAAAATTAGCCGAGCATGGTGGTGTGCACCTGCAGTCCCAGCTCCTCGAGAGGCTGAGGCAGGAGGATTCACTTGAGCCCGGGAATTCAAGGCTGCAGTGAGCTCTGATTGCACCACTGCACTCCACCCTGTGCAAGAGAGCAAGACCTTGTCTCTAAAAAACTATATATAGAGAGAGAGAGAGACACTTTTACTAGACTATTTACTGAAGCACTCTGTAAAAGCAAAGCACTGAAGCACCTGATTAAATAAACTATGGAGTAAGTCTTCATGACCTTGAGTTAGGCAAAGATTTCTTAGGTACAACAACAAAAACACAAGCAATAAAAAGTTGTGTTACAAAGCTGATAAACTGGACTTTACCAAAGTTTAAAAGTTTATTTTCTACCCCACTAGGCACACTAAAAAACTAGTACACTCAAAAATTAGATAATTAAAAGTGCTGAGTAGGATACAGAGAAACTGGAACCCTCACACATTACTGGCAGGGATGTAAAATGGTACAGACATAGGGGAAAAAAGTTTTGGCAGTTTCCCAAAATGCTAAACACAGATTTACCCTATAATCCAACAATTCCATTTCTCAGTACCTACCCAAGAAAACTGAAAATATTATGTCACACAAAAACCTGTACACAAATGTTCACAGCAGTATTATTCACAATAGCCAAAAAATGAAACAACCCAAATGCCCATCAACTGACGAAAGGATAAACAAACTGTGGTATATTGATCCAATGGAATACAGTGAGCCCTTTGTATCCATGGGTTCCGCATCTGCAGATCAAAAATATTCAGGAAAAAAATAACAATAATAAAAAATAATACAAACTAAAAAGCAATACAGTATAGCAATCAATTACATGGCATTCACATTTTATTAGGTATTATAAGTAATCTAGAAATGATTTAAAGTATATGGGAGGATGTGTAGAGGTGATATACAAATACTTTATCATTTAATATAAAGAACTTGAGTATCCATGGATTTTGGTATCCATGAGGGGTCCTGAAACCAATGCCCCACGGATACTGAGGGGTGACTATATTATCAGGAAATAAAGAATAAAATATTCATGCTATAACATATATGAACCTTGAAAACATATGCTAAGTTAAAGAAGCCAGCCACAAAAGACCATATATTATATGATTCCATTTATATGAAATATCCAGAAAAGACAAATATATAAAGACAGAAAGTAGACTGGTGGTTGCCAGGGCTGGGGATATATGTGAGGTTTCATTCCAGGGAGATAAATAAGACTGTGATGATGGCTGTGATGCAGGATTTTTTGCCCCTTAGCTCAGCTAATCTGGATTTTTGTCTCACAACCAGGAAGAATTAGGCATGCAGCCACATTGAAGGGTGAGGAAGACAAAATTTATTAAGCAAAAGGAAAGCTATCAGCAAAGAAAGGGGGTCCTGCCAGCAGGTTTCCACCTCACAAACTGAATACCAGGGCCCCAGCACACGAGTTGAAGAGGCCAGGATCCTCCCCTGTATAAGGCTCAAATTATTGGTGGCTCCACCCCATTCCCCCAGTGCATGTGGACCTCCAGTCCACTGCAGGCATGCCCAGGCAAGCCCCCTGTGCAGGTTCCCTTATCTGCACAAAACATCTGGTGTAAACACCTGTGGGCTGGGTGGATCAGTGATTCTCCAGGGACCCTTCCCTATCTGTCTAGACCTTTGTCTGCCTCCTGCCTCTATCAGCTGCACAGCTCTGAAAATTTACTAAAAATCACTGATTTGTATAGTTAAAACAGCTGAATTTTATAGCATGTGAATTATAGCATGTGAATAAAGCTATAATTTTATAGCATGTGAATTAAGCTATAATTTTATAGCATGTGATAAAGCTTTTAAAAAAAAGCCAGAGATTAGAGAAGATATTTTCAAAAGACTTAAAAAAGAAAAAAATATATACATATATGTCTAAAACCTCTACACGGTGTTCTCAAAATCTCTGCATAGGCTGACTGTTGAAGGGCTTTTCCAGACAAAGCCAGTCTATATAAGACTGGAATAAGTACCTACTTCAAAAAGAAAGATAAATTAACCAAAAGAAAAATAAAATCCACAAAAAATCTGAAACAGCAATTCATATTTAAAAAAAAAAAACCTCACTGCTCAATAAACTTAAAAGTAAACATGATGTAAAAGATCATGCTTAATCACTGCTTAAATTAAGATAAGAAAGTGGATGATTAATTGTTTCACTGCTATGCACAGTCTTTCATTTAGGTAGGTCTTCTAAAAAATAGGTTCAGCTCTCCTCAAAGCTCCAATTATAAACAGAGTACACCAAGAAAGAGTTTATCATAACTTTCCCATTACACCTTCCCATTTTAGCCTGATATACACGTCTTCAGCCTTCTTTTACTCCCAGGTACCAACTTTAGAAAAGAAAACCAAGGAATCATTTTGTTATTGTTATTTGTTTAGTTTTGCTTGATTTTTACTTATCACACTTCTATTACATTTGACCAGTAAAATGTGTCAGAGGAATCTAATTCTTAATAAAATACAAGGAGAGTCATACAAGACAGCACAAACATAAATACTCTCAACCCTTTTCCAATACCTTTCCCCTAGAAGCAATATTTTAAGTAATTAACAAAAAAAAGCAAGAGCTCAATTAATTTTGAGTATAACTGGCAATAATCTGCCCAAAACACAAACATGAAATCAGCATGCAAATGTGCACTAACCTTCCAGTAGTCAGACTGTAAACTGTAGTACCTCTGGTATGCAGATAATGCTGAAAGGAAAATAATTATGAGTCATAATTATGTCTCACTTTAAAGTCAATAATACACTTAACAAACACTGTAACAAGATTCCCACCACACCCACCTCCCAGTAGATAGTGATATTTCAGACCAAACAACTTAAAATTCTGGGCCCCCCCCCGGTTCAGAAACGTAAAACCATGGTCAAATCTCAGATCTGCACTTGAACAGCATCTAGGCTAACCCCTTAGATCAACTCGACCTTCCTCAAAGATCAAAACTGGTGGAGGATTAAGAGAGTTAGATATAAAAAGAAGCCCATAAAACTACTAGATGAAAACATGGGGGCATAATATTTTTCTGATCAGCTAGAAAAGGATTTTTTAAATTTGTGGTTTACAGTTCACAAGCTAAGATATGGAAGACCAGGATAAAAACTATTTGAGAAGCAATTGGCTCCCTCAACTCTCTCACTCAACACTTGATGTTGTTTAGGCAATCTGACCAAAAAATGCAGAGATTCTCCAACAAAAGGCCACGGATATCATATTCAGAGATCCGCAATCGCAATCCCATGTTCAGAGCCTCCAGTTCTCAATTATTCCAATTATGAAATATGGACAGCTAAGAATTATCAGACATCTAAAGAAAGCCTCTAACCAAGAAGAAACTAACACAAAAGAAAAAAAGACAACCTAAAAGAAAAAATAATGACTACTATGCAGGGGAAAATATACTTCAAAAAATTCTTACTACTCTTAGGTAAGGGAAAATATTGTTTTCATTGAGGGGGGTGAAAAGGGGGTGTGTGCAGGAGAACAAACAGGATGCTCTAGAAAAAAATTAAATTCGGTAAAGTACGATAGGAGAAATAAATAATTCAATAAAAAGATTAAAAGTTAAATTGAAGAAATCTCTCAAAAAATAAACAAAAAGGACAAAAACAGAAAATTAGAAAAACTGTGCCCCGGAGGTCTAACATATCAATAATAGAGCCCCAAAAAGAAAGAATAAAAGGAAAAAAGAAAATTCAGGAAATAATTCCAAAAAAATTCCCAGAAAAGAAGGCTATCACTTGGTAGTTTGAAGGGTCCTACAACAGATATGTAATTCTAGAAATAAGGCAACAGAACAATGTTTTCAAAATTCTGAAGGAAAATTATTTCCAACCTAAAATTATATATCCAGTCAAGCGATCTATTAGGAGGGTAGAATAAAGGTATTTTCAGATATGCAAAGTCTCCAAAGAAAATTATCTCCCAAATAACTTTCCTGAAGAAAAATCTGACAAATATGCTCCCCTTAAAGGAGAGTATATACAAGAAAGAAGAAGATATGGTTTATTGAAAGCAGGAGACACAACAGAGACAAGAGGCCATGGGAATACCCAAGATGAAGAAAAAGGGTGATCCCAGGACAGCAGCTATGCCCCAGATCCAAGTCACTGAGGCTTATCATTAAAATTCTGCTGCTCTTGTAACCTCTTCTCAACCTGAGGACCAAATACCCAGATAAACCTGGCCCAGATTCTTAACTGGGCTTGGCTTTATTTTGACCATGTTCTGATAAAGTTTCTATTCTCCCCTCTATATTCTACAAAATAGATGATGTGAAGGCTCCCAGAAGTGTTAATGTTCTGCTTTGATTTACTTTTTTTTTTTTTTTTGAGATGGGGTCTCACTTTGTTGCCCAGGCTGGAATGCAGTGGGGTGATCTTGGCTCACTGCAATCTCCGCCTCCCAGGTTCAAGTGAGTCTCCTGCCTCAGCCTCCTGAGTAGCTGGGATTACAGGCGCGTGCCACCACGTCCAGTTAATTTTTGTATTTTTAGTAGAGGCGGGGTTTCACCATGTTGGCCAGGCTGGTCTCGAACTCCCGACCTCAAGTGATCCACCTGCCTTGGCATCCCAAAGTGTGGGATTACAGGCGTGAGCCACTATGACCAGCCTGATTTGATTTACTTCTGAATAACCCACTCTCTCTGATCATATTCCTGACCAGATTTTCCTGGTTCATATTGGTCATGTCATATGTCCTAATTATGGGTATTATGTTTGCCAAGAGTCACACATGCCCCAGCACACTGCCTTCCCCAAAAGTGGCTCTTGTAAACTGTTGAGGAACCAGAAGCCACATTATAACGCTAAAATCTCTTCTTTAGTTTTACTTCTCCCAAGAGCCTCCTCTAATAGTGACAATATGGCCCCTTCCTTACATAGCTATGTTCGTGCCTGCTATTCAGCTTTCCAAAGATAAACAATATCTTGTTCAGGGATACTTTTATCAGTGGATTAAAAAAAAAAAGAAAGAAAGGCAAGAGAACACTGAACATCACAGCCAGGCATGGGTTACACCTACAGAGGAAGGGAGGAGGATGCAACTGGAGAGAACACAGGCTTGTGGTAGCAGTATCATTCTATTTCTCAACTTGTAGAGTAGGTAGACAGGTGTCAATTTTAATAGTCTTTAAACCATATATAGGTTTTTAGACATTCTACTTAAGTATAATACGCTGCTCAATTTAAGGATCGGAAACTAGCAAAAAAACATTTTACAACACACTGCATGTTACCCTTCACTAGTGACCAAGTTGTTTCTTCAACAAAGCAGTAAATAAAACATTATCTTCTGATTATATATGTTAGGGACAAACCGCCCCAAAAAAGCTTCTTGGTATTGCCAACACTCCCCCCAAACCCCTGCGTACTGCCCACCCCTTGCCTTAACGCCCTGCAACCCTTCTCTGTGCCGTTCACCCTTCCCCCAGCCTCTTTACTTTTCTAAGCTCTTATCCAGGCGCCCCAGTGGAGCCAGCAGACTTATCAGACCTTGCTGCGATAAACAAACCCCAATTACAAACCATCCAGACTGCACAGGGGAGGTCGTGGGAAGCATAAACAAACTTTACCTAAACCCTCCTGTAAGTTCCTTCATCTGGCTGCTACCATAAATGTCACAAGGTTATACATGGCAAAGTTAACCAACAAACGACCCCAGGGTCTCTCTCCCCCATATAAACCCCTCATTTTGTAAGCTCAGGGCTGCCTCCTCTGTCTGTGGTGGAGCAGCCAGCAGGTTCAATAAACTTACTCGCCTGACTTTGGGTCTATTTTTCCTTTCTCTCGGCTGACGTTACAATATATGAGATGCTGAATAAAAGAAGATTTACCAAAAATGGAAGTTAATGTTTTCTGAAACTCTATATGAAATGTTTTCATTTTATTGTAAATTGCCAAAATATATATAAAATCATATAAAGAACATTCTGAATATGTTCAAATTACAGAAACATTACCCAAAAACATCATCACATATCTGAAAAAGTAACTTTTACATATGAATAATGCTCATCTTTTTTGCATAAAGATGATGCCAACCAACCTATCACTGGAAGGACGTTAGACTATGAGAAATTTTTCCAGTTGTGGTGAAGAACTGGTTTTAAGCCATCTCCCATTTCCTAGTTCTTCATGCATGAGGGTAGCTAGTTTATAAAGGTCATTAATTAATGGTCTGCTAAAAAGAAAAGCAAACCAAATTTATCAAACCAGCTGTAGAAAAAAAATAGTCAAGCAAGAGTTTGTGTAGTCAATGGTGTGGCTGATATTCTCACATTCATTTCTAACCACACTCTCAATCCCCGTTATTGATTTGAAAAGGTTATCGGTTTCCTGGCAATCTCGGTGATTGTTTTAGCCCAGAAATGGGCACATGAGCTCAGGTGGCCCAATCACCACTGATTTATAGATGACAGACATGAAAAAGGTTCTCTGTCTACTAATGGATGTGAACAAGGAAGCATATATTACCAACTGCCACCACGAGGGAACTATCTTGGGATGAAGCCCACAGCACAGAAGAAACAGACTGAAAAGTAACTGGATCCTTCTAGACTTCAAACCATGCCTGGAGAAAAATCCACCTATGAACTTCCTATTATGTGAGGTAATAAATGTCCTTATTGTTTAAGCTAGAATCAGGTATTTAATACTTGTACCTAAAAACATTCTGAAAACAGAAGACTTGGTCCCTGACAATTTTGTGCAGTCACCATATCAAACCTGGAGATTGCCCTTGTAATGATATTACAAATTTCCACAAATTTGGAGGGCATACTTTCAATAATTTGATTAATTATATATATCATCTGGCTTCATAAAATTCTCTTTTAGGATTGGGGAACCTTTAAAAAGACAGTATGATGTCTTTTGAAGCAAATAAAACTGAAGTATAAGAAGTCCATGTGATGTGAAAAGATGTTACAAAAAAAACCCCAAAGAAATAAAAAATTAAAGAGAAAAAATAAAATATTTTTAAAAAGAAGTCCATGTAATTATCAGTTGGGAGAAACATGGCATCCATACAAAAATATGGTAAACTGAGAAATAAATATGAATGCTCAAATTCAAAGTCACAAAGTTAATACTCTAAATGGCAGGAACAGATTTGTAATTGAGCCATTTCTTCCATGAGCATTTGTTCCATTTCTTCCATAGCGATCTTTCTACTCGTTTACACATTTTATAAACAATTATACTCTACCCTCATTATGCTTAGCATCTTATTTTAAGAAGGATCTTAACGTGCTGTTTCTTAATCAGAAAAAAAAATCATTAAAACTCTAAAGGTGCAGTATGCAAGTACCTATCACCTCACCAAAGTCTCTCTAGTAAAATCCTTTTGACCAAAGCACAGTCCTTATTTCTAATCTTTAAGGTAGTTATCCATAAAAAAATTCCTAGTCTACTGTAACTAGAATTTTCTAAAGTCCTTAATACAGAATGAGGGAAATCATTTATTTGGACATCCTCATACAATGCTTAAAACCTGTTTTTGAATGATTAGAGAAAATGGATTAAAAAATTGACAATTTTGGAGAAGCCAAACAAAATCTATGATTGGAAAACACACATTTCATGTTCTTATACTATAAATATTCCAGGATAGAGTACTGTCATTCAACCCACAAAAGACAAAAAGAGAGGGCCAGGCGCGGTGACTCACGCCTGTAATCCCAGCACTTTGGGAGGCCGAGGCGGGCGGATCACAAGGTCAGGAAATCGAGACCATCCTGGCTAACACGGTGAAACCCCATCTCTACTAAAAATAGAAAAATTAGCCGGGCGTGGTGGCGGGCGCCTGTAGTACCAGCTACTCAGGAGGCTGAGGCAGGAGAATGGCGTGAACCCGGGAGGCGGAGCCTGCAGTGAGCTGAGATCGTGCCACTGGACTCCAGCCTGGGCGACAGAGCAAAACTCCGTCTCAAAAAAAAAAAAAGACAAAAAGAGAAAGAAAACCCTCCAAGCTCTAACTTAAGGCTTCTCCACATTGGCAGCTCTTGGCATGTAACTTGCCCTGGCCATTTGTAACTGCTTAAGAATTGAAACAACCAAAGCATATTTTGCCCAAAAGTGACAGAAATGCAACAAACGACCAATTACTTGAGGGAAGGAAGAATGCAAGAAAAATCTATCACTGGCTAGAATTTCAGGGAACTTATAATTGGGAAAACTTCCAGCTCAAAAATATGAAGAAACAATTTTTAAGAGTTTCAAGGTTTTCATATTAATATCAGGAATGATTATTACACTCCTCTAATTTTTTACTTCTGAAGTTCTTACTGTCTATCCTTTAAGTCTCCTGCCTCATAATTTCTGTTTATAATTTTGCTATGTACTTTGAAATAATCTGCTACCTAATTTTTTTTTTATTTTTTTGAGATGGAGTTTCGTTCTGACTGTCCAGGCTGGAGTGCAATGGCGCAATCTCAGCTCACTGCAACCTCCGCCTCCTGGGTTCAAGCAATTCTCCTGCCTTAGCCGCTCGAGTAGCTATTACAGGCATGCGCCACCACGCCCTGCTAATTTTGTATTTCTAGTAGAGACGGTGTTTCTCCATGTTGGTCAGGCTGGTCTAGAGTTCCTGACCTCAGGTGATCCGCCCGCCTCGGCCTCCCAAAGTGCTGGGATTAAAGGAGTGAGCCACTGTGCCCAGCTGCTACCTGATTTTCTAATCAACTAATTTAACCTCAGTGACTCTCTTCACCTATATTTTACCACATATTTATAGATATTTACACATATTTTCTATTAACTGCTCCTAAGATCCATCACATATATTCATCTAAATACATATGCTTGGGCTTCAGCCCAGGGTTATGTATCTCTCAGGTTGTCCTCCAACCCAAAAAAGTGAAATCACTGCATAATCTCCATGGTTTAAGGCTTATAAGCTATCTGAGAGCCCCAACAGCAATTTGGCTTCGGAGGTTCATGGGTTAGCTTTAGAGTTAGGAGTAAAAAGGAGGTATAGTAGACACTGTAAAGAAGCACTCATATCCCACTTCAAGAAAGAACTGCTGGGAATCCTGCTTGCTGAAAGCCTCTATCTGTGAGATTCCACAGAAGCTGCCTCAGTTGCAGAGAGCCAACTTGTCCCTGGTCACAGTTCTTCTCAGGCTGGCCCATGTTCAATACGGAATAATTGGAGTATAAAGGCCTGGCTATCTTGGCCCAACTTGGTATAGCTCTCAAGGGACATTCTGGCTCCAAAGCATCCCATGAAGTTAGTAAAGGCTGTCACAGCTTAACTTCTCCTTCTGTCCAATACTGGTTCTACCCTCCACCTTCCAAAGCTGTTGAACATAAAGGAAACTCCTTACTGAGGAACATAACCTACAACAATAGACTGACTGCACTGAGCCTCCATTTTCCCACAATCCCCTATCCAATTACTATTTTAAGACTTAAAATAAATTCCTACAAGTAAAATGACCAAATAAAGTGACATGACATTTTTTTAAACTCTTCATTCATATCACCAGCCAGAAAAGATAAGAAAATATTTTACAAAGCCTTTTTTCCTTCTGCATCAAATTCATCTGGAATCACAGAAAAGATAAATGATTACCAAATTATACCATCTTCAGACCAAAATTGTTTCTTGGAATTCTTGTAAGACAGAAAGTAGATGAGAGCAAAATGACAATTAAGGGTAAGAAAAACCACAGCCCAAAACACACACAAAACAGGTTCTACCATTTTCTACTATAGAAATAGAAGCCTTTTTTTGTTTGTTTTTTAAAGGAACTAAACTCAAGAGAAATGCCAAGCTCAGAAAACTTTACACAGAAAAGATGACTATGAATCAGGGCAAATAATTACGGGGCTGTCTTCAGAAGAACAAGGCCAGTAAGTCGCCTATGTACATATACCTGAGCAGTTCACTCACAGAATTACACGTTTACTACATGGTTTACTCCCAGGAAGTTACGGCTTATAATGTGTTCTCTAAAAATAAATGTCTATTTGCCCAGGGTTAGTAGTTCTCTTATCCTGTACTAGTTCCAAAGAGAGGAGGAGGAGGTAGCCAAAGGTAACAAATGTCTCTATAAACTGGCAATCTTGAGGGTATGAGTATGTGTTGGAGAGGAAGGGAGAGGGCTATTAGAGACAGATTCTAGTTTTGGACTTGGAGAAAGACAATGAAGAGAACAGATAGAGAATTTTATTTTAGCCAGGTGCAGTGGCTCACGCCTGTAATCCCAGCACTTTGGGAGGCCAAAGCAGGCGGATCACAAGGTCAGGAGATCAAGACCATCCTGCCTAACACAGTGAAACCCCGTCTCTACTAAAAAGTACAAAAAATTAGCCAGGCGTGGTGGCGGGCGCCTGTAGTCCCAGCTACTCGGGAGGCTGAGGCAGGAGAATGGCGTGAACCCGGGAGGCGGAGCTTGCAGTGAGCCGAGATTGCACCATTGCACTCCAGCCTGGGCGACAGAGCGAGACTCTGTCTCAAAAAAAAAAAAAAAAAAAAAAAAAAAAGAGAGAGAGAGAGAATTTATTTTAAGTGGAAATGTGCCTTAAAAAGCCTCAAAGAGGATTTCAAAAAATAAATAACAAAACACATCTAGGAAATAGAAACCACCAGCTTGAAATATTAAAATATACTGAATACATTTGCATACCCCTGCATCCATTTTCTCCTTCCTCTTCCCCCTATTACACATTAATCAAGCTGCTGACTACCTATCAATGCCCAGGTCATCTACACAACACTAAATGAAGCACATGTTTTCAAGGACTTAAATCCTTAGATTATCCTTCTCTTCTCTCACCTTACTGGATTACTCTCACCAGCTAGTTTGCTAACACAGTCTAGTTGCCACATGCCCTCCCTTCCAAAAAAGAAGACACATATCCAAGATCAATCTCCTTGGATTCATTACCTTCATAACCAAAATTTTTAAGTGGCCAGGCATGGTGGCTCACACCTGTAATCTCAACACTTTGGGAGGCTGAGGTGGGAGGATCGCTGGAGCCCAGGGGTTCAAGACTAGCCTGGGAAACAAAGCAAGACCTCTGTCTCTAAAAAAAGTACAAAAAATAGCTAGGCGTGGTGGCACGCACCTCTAGTTCCAGCTACACAGGAGGCTGAGGTAGGAGAATCACTTGAGCCCAGGAGTTTGGGGCTGCAGTGAACCATGTTTCTGCCACTGCACTCCAGCCTGGGTGACAAAGCAAGACCCTGTCTCAAAAAATAAAATTTAAAAAAAAAAAAAAAAAAATATATATATATATATGTGAAAAATAAAGCTATAGTCACAGTCTAACATAGTGTTAAAAGTTAAAAGATTTATTGTTTAACAACCACTAAGTAGCAAGTACACGTAGCCTCATATGTAAACCTAATTTTCAAGTCTAGGTCTCTCTTTACATGCTCTCAAAATAGCATGTCCTCCAACTATATAAAGGTGCAGCAATAAAAAAGTAGCAGATTGCACAGAATTCTACAGGCATACTCTGTTTTATTGCACTTTGCTTTATTGTGCTTCACAGATATTTGCGTTCTTTACAAATTGAAGGCTCACAGCAACCCTGTGTAGAGCAAGTCTATCGGTGTCATTTTTCCAACAGCCATGTGCTCACTTAATGGCTCTGTGTCACATTTTGGTAAACCAATATTCCATACATTTTCATTATTATTGTTATCTGTTATGATGACCTGTGATCACCGATCTTTGGTGTTACTACTGTAATTGTTTTGGGGAATCACTAACTGTGCCCACATAAGACAGTAATTCTCCTTCCTCAGCCTCCTGAATAGCTGGGAATACAGGCGCACACCACCGCACCTAGCCAATTTTTGTATTTTTAGTAGAGACAGGGTTTCACCAGGTTAGCCAGGTGGGTCTCGACTCTTGACCTCAGGTAATCCACCTACCGAGGCCTCCCAAAGAGCTGGGATTACAGGCGTGAGCCACCGCACCCGGCCTCAAATCTTATTAAAGTAATACATTCTGTAAGACTACATAGCTGCCATAAATAGTGATTCCTCTCATGGATCTCGGGAAAGTAAATTGAAAGCCTTCTGGAAAAGATTCATCATTCTTTTGGCCAGGCACGGTGGGAGAGGAGTTTCTTGAAATGGAATCTACTCCTGATAAAGGTGCTGTGAACACTGTGGAAATGATAACAACAAATTTAGAAAATTACGTAAACTTAGTTAACAGAGTAGTGGCAGGGTTGAGAGGACTGACTCCAGTTCTGAAAGAAGCTCTACTGTGAGTAAAATGCTTTCAAACAGCATCATATGCTACAGAGAAACCTTTCATGAAAGGAAGAGTCCACTGATGCGACAAAGTTCAATGTTTTCTTATTTTAACAAACTGCCACAGCCACCCCAACCTGCAGCAACCACCACCCTGATCACTCAGCACATATCAACAACGATGCAAGACCCTCCATCAGCAAAAAGATTACAACTTGATGAAAGCTCAGTTGATTGTTAGCACTTTTTAGCAAGAAAGTTTTTTTTAACTAATGTACATTTTTTTAGACATAATGCTACTGCACACTTACAGTGCAAACATAACTTTTATATGTAATAGGAAACAAAAAAATTTTGTTTGATTGGTTTTATTACAATATTCGCAATAAATTGCAGGGGTCTGAAATCAAACCTGCAATATCTCCCAGGTATGCCTCTATCTATTTTTTGGTACAATAGTTTCCTTTAAATAAGTTTCCAGTTTTAATTAAAAATAAAATACCTAACGGAGTATTAAGTAATTATTAACACCCATTACCCTGTTGGACTGAAACCATTTTGCTAAGTACTAACCAGTGTCACACAATCTGAAAATCCATGAGGCGTCATCCCTCACCTCCTCCCCTTTTACAGATTAGACAACAGATACTCAGCGATGTTTATATATAATCTGTTAAAGGTAGTGCAGCTGTATATAACAGAGCTAAGCTGAGAAATAAGCCTAATTTCAAACCTCACAGAATATGCCTGTCTCAGACTAAAATTGCATTTTCATTAGGAAAACATTCACTTGACCTAACATAAAAGTCGCATAATAAAACATCAATATGAAATACTAACAATCCTTCACTTTAGCCCTGAAACTATCTGCCAGGTGTTTTGCCCTCTAAACACACTTGTTGAAAACAACCGTAACACATCCATCCACTCCACATCAAAATGTTTACTATCATCAAAAGGTTAAAATGTTCTTGGTCATAATAATAATTTTCTTTTAATGTGGATTTTTTTCTTTGGTATTGGAAGGGCGGGGTTTGCGGGTGCTTTTAACTTCCTGAGTAATGGTCTGAGTTGGCAGCTTGGTACCATAAAAAGGGCAAATCTTAGGGGGCTGACTACTTTCAGTTATTTAACTCACTTATTTCTTAAAGGAAAAACATTTCAAGTAAATTTTAAAAACTGGTTTTATCCAAGGCTCATCTGTGATCATCTCTCTGTATTACTTGTTTACAATAACATAGCTACTTAACGATCAGATTTTCATTCAAATATTTTTGAGCTAAAATGCAAACGTTTTAAATAGGATAAAGAAAAATGGTGAGTTTTTGTTACCTTTCCAAAGTATCCATCAATGTACAAATATCTATATCAAACTGGGTCACTTTCTACTATGGGAAGGCCTTTCAAGAGCAAGGATTTTCACAAGGCAGAACAAAACTGCACTGAACATGCAGGTGGTTTTCACTTTTACTGAATAGCCAACTTATTGATGATTTCCATTTCCATCTACTCTACTTTTCTTCCTCATTGTTTAGTTTGCTCATGCACTTACAATTTCTTAGGAAAATCCTCTTGATAAAGCACAAATAATTACAATCCAACACATGTATAAATCAAACAATAATGAACAAGAAAAAAATTACCTTTTGGATAATCTTCCAATAAGAGGTTGAAGTGACCTAATTGACAAAAGAAATCAGACTCCACTTTTCCTTCAGCTTTTAAGATTAGAGATTCATAGCAGCGAACAGCCTAGAAATAAAAAAATACAAATATGTAAGCAAAAAATAAAGCCCTAAAATACATTTCCTCCCCAAGATAATGCATATAGCCTCCATTTGATCACCTAAGAAGTCAATATTGAAAATTTCACTTCTATCTTAGACATATTCAATACAACATTCTATAGAAGGAACAGCTTCCCTGTGTATTTATTAAAAGAGCCACTAGTTATGGCATAAGTGCTTTTCCCATCTATACATGGAAACAATACTTGCCAAATAAGATAATATAGGAGCACTTTGATAATTTTATTCATAAGTTGAAAGTCTAAATTATTACTGTGGTCCCTGTTGATATAAACAAAACTGCTCTCAAATATAAATAATATGCATCTTTCCCACAGGTGGGAAGAACTTTATTGAATTATGTGAGATCTCACAGAATCTCTAGAGTAATAAAAATACCTACAATTTACACTGAACTGCTTTTACTGACTTTTTGCCAGACCCCTACCAGTTTTAAACTACCATATACTGCCTTTCAATTGTCTTCTCCACATGATATACTTCACACACCAACTGTTTCTGATCTTACTTCCTAACTCCAATTCATGCACATGCTCTCACTCTCACATTTCCTCTCCCAAAGAAAAAAATAACACTATTTTAACAATATAAATTCGTTTTTATAACACAGAACAACTGCAGGAGAAAATGAACAACGGAAAGAACCCAGTTCTAGAGTCTGATGACAAATTCCAGTTGTCATTTGCTACAGGAGATCCTGGGGAATTTATCCTTTCTATTTTAGTAACACTCAAAGAGCTGATAAAAGGATTAAAACTAGAAAACTTCTCTAAGGCTTTATCTCAGTGTTCAGGACACAATAGGTACTTAATTGTTTCTTTATCTTCACGGGTAATAACAAAGCTCTAATTCTCTCAAGGTTCCCAATAATTTTGTCAAAATTTCTCCCATTAACAATTAAGTGCTCCGTAACATTGCTCTGTTAATAATGTGTCCCAGAGTCATTAAAGTAAGAAATGTGTGTGAATTCTCAAATCTCTGATATACTCCCAGGAACACTTGCAAGTTTGGTACCCACAAAGAAAGAAACTTGGTTAGTTTCTATCACAATAAAAAACTTTCACTACCATTTCAAGAACTTTGTTGAGATAAGAAAATGTGATGTGGGACAGAGTACTCACTTCGAATGCCTTCATTTTTCCTCTCCTGTGAAATACAGAGCCTTTAATATAGAGTTTAAAAATTTATATCCTAACATTTACCTATCCTAAGCACATAAATATTCAACAAGTTTGGATAATCCATTCTAAACAAGGCGAATTCTAGGCTGAGTCTATTATCCTTAAAGTCTAAGGGTTTATAAAAGAACTTGTCTTCAATTCCTGTTCTACTCTTAGCTATATGTACCAAATCACAATCACTAAAAATTAATCTTTCTGCTTCCCTATAATTAAAAAAGTCTGAATGCTACACTGAAGTCTCAGAAATTACTATAATCTGAAGGTATGAAATTTCAAAATCCTTTTTATTTAAGTCATATATAATTCTTATCTGGCAGATAGCTAGAGTATAAAAATACAATTTATTACAGTGCTTTATAATATCAGAGAAATTCATAACATTATTGGGATACATTAGAATTCTTAATTTTACATTAATAAGAATATTGTAAATAAAGTTCTCATTATAATAGTGAGCATATTTTTTTTTAAACTCTTAGGTTATTTATAAACCTTTCCTACTCCTCTGAGAGCTTCATATGGCTGATTAACATTAAATTTATAAGCAACTATGTTTTCATGGTAAAAAGGATTCAAGACATTAAACACAAATTTTCTTTAATGATATAAACAAAAAAGATGCCAACATTCTCTACTTCCTCTTATCACCCTTCATGCCACTGCCTTGATCATCAATTGCCTATCTTCTACTTGTCATAAAACTAAGGAACACACCAAAATTAATATTATACATAATGCTGAACATCATGAAATATAAAATCAGGTAAAAACCAGAATGGTTGATTTTAAATTCAGGTACCCATACACTCAGGCCTGATTAACAAATTCTTAATAATTTCCCCCATAAAGCTGCCATGCACCTACCAAACAACGTTGGTGGTCAATGATGCTGACAGAGCCAAACATCAAATGAGATGAAAATGAGCAAAAAGGCAGAAGAAAGTTGCCAAGCACTCTGTATTACTTCATAGTGAAACTTCATGAATTTATTTGAAGTATCTGAGGTAATTCTAATATCAGATACAGCCAAATATCTAACACACTTTTTAAAGAACATTTAAAGGAAAATAAATAACTTGAGATAATTTCCAATATTCCTAACTCATACAATAATCTACAATAAAACACAGAATTTTTATATTTTTACTCAAAAGGCTAATGATAACAGAAGATACATACTGTTTAGATTCAGAACATTCAGATAAACTTCCATAAAGCAAAAACATCTCCAGTCAATAGGATTATTTTTGTTTCTTGCTTTTAAAATTTTAAATGTACACAAGTAAAATTATCCCTGTACAGTAGCTTTGTACACAACTGCAGAGAAGAAGGACTGGAATATAAAACAGGTACTAAAAAAAGAAAGTCTACAGGCACATGTTCTCAGGATCTCCTGAGGGCTGTGTCACAGCAAAAAAAAAAAAAAAGGTCTATATAGTTGTCCCACACAGAATCTTCCTTGTATTTTGTTCATTTTACTTTTCTATATTTTTTAGATTTTTTTCATAATTAACCTCTATCATTTCTATTCTTATAAAAATCATTAAAAGGGCCGGGTGCGGTGGCTCATGCCTGTAATCCCAGCACTTTGGGAGGCTGAGGCAGGCGGATCACAAGGTCAGGAGATGGAGACCATCCTGGCTATCACAGTGAAACCGTGTCTCTACTAAAAACACAAAAAATGAGCCAAGCGTAGTGGTGGGCGCCTGTAGTCCCAGCTACTCGGGAGGCTGGGGCAAGAGAATTGCTTGAACCCAGGAGGCGGAGGTTGCAGTGAGCCGAGATTGCGCCACTGCACTCCAACCATGGGCGACAGAGCTAGACTCAGTCTCAAAAAAAAAAAAAAAAAATTCATTAAAGAATTATTATGCTTTCCCCTGAGGACTCATCCTATACCTTTAGTGTAAGGATAGTCAGAAATTTGAAAGAAAATTATTTGTGGTTGCATCAGCAATCAACAGAGCAATTTCTGCAATGATACAAATACCCTATGATCTGTACTGTCCAATACAGTAGCCATTTAGACACATGTGGTTATTGAGCACTTTGAAACATGGTTAGTGCAAGTGGACAAGTGAATTTTTAAATTATTTCATTTTAATATTTAAACAAACATGTGGCTAATGGCTACCATACTGGACAGTACAGACCTAGATAATTCTTAAAGCCTAAAAACAACTTAATATTCAATCCATATACTAAATATTAGGAAAGCAAAATTTCTTATGTTTATAAATGAAAAGCCTAATAAAATATCTTGCAGCAAGGAGGATAAAAGCAATACCCTCCACAAAAATCATTGTTACATCCTCTAATTGTTTATAGCTGGTGGATTGCACATCCATAATCCTTACTACCTACTAGGGAAAAAAACACTGAAAAGGGAAATAAATGAACTAAGATCCTCCCAGCTACGTAGAAAGCTTAGGTGTGTTTTTTATTTCCATCATAGTGCCATATTCCACAACATTCAATATAACTTGTGCTTGGTATCTGCTGCACTGTTATTATTTTAAAAATCAGCTATCCCAGAAAAGTAACGTTACCATTACCCCGTATTTCTAAACTCTGACAGGTGAAGTTTTGAGCTTGTGAACACAGACATGTAACTAATTTAATTTTTTTCATGTGCAGTATTAATCTTTTATGATGAACTTGGTCAGTGCCTTGCTAAAATAGGACGCTGTCAATATTTTAGAATTGTTAAATATATGCAACATTTAAACTTTTTTCTTTTCAACTTAAAAGATTAACTGCAGTAGCTGGGTGACTACAAATGGTAGAGAAAATACAGATTTTAATACCCCAATGGTTTTAAATGAGTGAAACTTTTAGGCTGAATATAATAAAAACAAATATGCAGTCCTGCCTATAATTTTTATTTTTATTTATTTAATTTTTTTGAGATGGGGTTTCACTCTTGTTGCCCAGGCTGGAGTGCAATGGTGTGGTCTCAGCTCATTGCAACCTCGGCCTCCCGCGTTCAAGCGATTCTCCTGCCTCAGCCTCCCAGGTAGCTGGAATTATAGGCACCCACCACCATGCCCGGCTAATTTTTGTATTTTTAGTAGAGACTGGGTTTCACCATGTTGGCCAGGCTGGTCTCGAACTCCTGACCTCAAGTGATCCGCCCGCCTCAGCCTCCTAAAGTAGTGGGATTACAGGTGTGAGCCACCAATTATGAGCCCTGCCCGTAATTTTTAAAAGCCAACCATACGCATACACAATGGCTGAGCATCCAGCAACCAGCAGACTCCTTAAAATAGATTAAGGGATTTAAGCAGACAACAGGTCAATGTATCATCCATGAAACATGGCTATTTGGCCAGGCACGATGGCTCACGCCTATAATCCCAGCAAAAGGCAGGAGGATTCCTTGAGCCCAGGAGTTCGAGACCAGCCCAAGCAACATAGCGAGGCCTCGTCTCTACAAAAATTTAAAAAAATTACCCAGGCATGGTGTGGTGCATGCCTGTGATCCCAGCTACGTGGGAAGCTTGAAGCGGGAGGATGGCTTGGGTCTGGGAAGATGAGGCTACAATGAGCCATGATTGCACCACTGCACTCCAGCCTGGGCGACAGAGCAAGACCCTGTCAAAGGAAAAGGAAGAGGAAGAGGAAAAGGAAAAGGAAACGGAAGGAAATTTAAAAAATATTCATGGCCCAAATTAATAAATTATATTATACACATCAACAGCAATAATCAGCTCACCAAGGTCTAGTCTGATCAGATCTCTAGCATTTTCAGTTCTGAATAGCACATTTCAACAGGTGATAACACAAAGAGGGCTACAAGTTTGGTAAAGGATGTGGAAACTGTCATATGAAAACTACCTTAACTAAGTTTAACTGAGGAAAATCAAACAGGATTGAAGCTTTACTTAAATATTTAAAAAGTAGTCACTTAGATGAGAAAACTAATTGCACTTTGGATAGTGCCAATGAATGAGTATAACTTAATTCAGCTCATTCAGAAGGTAGGAAAAATTAAACACACCAAAAATTAAATGGGCCATCACTGGTTCATATAAATACAAAGAATTAAAGCATATATTACTAAGCTATTTTAGTGGGAGTTAGAAAGGAGATACCTTATTTTGGATACAATTCTAATTTGCATTTTTAAAAAAATATCCTTGGACTCTATGATTCTAAGTACAACCCTGTAAAATTTATACAATAAAAAATAAGATAAAATTAAAAATTAAAAAAGAATTATGGTTTTTAGAAGCTTACAACTTTCTCAATAAAAGACTACTCAAGACATCGCAGTTTTAAAATAAGACTATTTTAGGGAAAAAGAAAAACCCTTATATTAACCTAATGGGGATAAATATTGCAAGCATTTTTATTAAAATCACTGTAATATTAGCAGTTGTTTAATGGGTATAAAGTTTCAGTTTTACAAGATGAAAAGAGTTCTGGAGACTAACACTACTGAACAGTACATCTGAAAAGGTTACAATGGTAAATTGCATGTTATGTATATTTTGCACTAGTTTTTTTTTTAAGGTACTAAACTAGATGATACCTGTGGATAATTAAAAATACTTAGTATTATACCAGTCACTCATCAATGAGCACCTACTCCATCCTGGTCACTTTTATTGGCTGCTAGGTATCCAAAGTGAAGACAAACTGGTTCCTGTCTCCTTTATTCTCCTGTATATCTTTTTTTTTCTCCTGGATCCTCTTTTCTAACCCATCTGCCTTCCTCACTCCTCTTTCTTCCTTGATTCTACCTTACTATCTTGATCCTTAACTAAAGATACTTTCCCGAGAGTCACTTTTGTGCACTATAAACTTCTGTTTACACAAGAGAAGCAGGGGTGGGGAGGGAATAAGAAGAAAGACAAAGAAGGAAGAAGAAATCTTTTAACTCTAAACAACTTATCAGACTTTTTCCACTTGGACATCCCAACATCATCTTAAATTCGCCAAGTAAAAATTAAGTTTCTTGCACTGCTCAAAAATTCTCTAAGTTTCCTTTTCATTAATAGCACCTAGTCAAATCATTTCTTTATGCCTACACATCTAATTGATTACTGCTAAGTCTTCCCTAACACTTCTCCCATAACCATTCCCCTTTTTCTTTTTACCTATTATTTCCGCAAATTCCAATGAATGCCCGTACTACACCGTTACTGCCACTTGTTGCTCCTTAACTGGTCTGTTTCTACAGCCCAACTCATACCCTAAACAAACAAAACCCACTCTTCCAGCAATGCTATTTATTGTCATGCTTCCCAGCTCTTAAACTTCCAATTATTTCCTACTGCCTATAACAGTGAGTACTTGGCTCCAGTCCCAGCCTACACATCCATATTTTTTCTTTCCCTGTTCCCCAACACAAAGCCCACTCTACTCCAACCCCACATCAAACTCTCATCCCACTAACTTCCTACATTTTTAACAGCTTGTTATTCAGACATCCTAAAGAGGTGGCAAACTACGTAACTATAGCAGATCACCCCTGGTACTTCTGACACAGATCAGTAAAAGAATTTGTTGCAGTAATCCAGACAATATCAAGAAAAGATGTTTCTCTACTGCACCACTACCATCACCACCACCGACTTAGTTCTTAGAGTGTTTTCTTACTTTACATTACGTATAAAGATACATAGTATCTAATGTATAATATTACTATTCTTCTGACCTGTTCCCAACAAATCCCTAAAAGTGTATGCATCATTAAACTTGATATCCTTTCCAGAAAGATGTGTCGTAAATCAGAAGGAAATTCTTCCTGTTTGTGGGTATTTGGCAATGCCTTTGCCTGGCTGCTTTTAAAACACCATAAATACGCTTAGGAATTTAAAAGGATTGAAACTACCTGAATCTAAACCATTTTTGAAACGTCAACACATTATACTCTTTTTTTTTTAATGAGGGAAGAGTTACAATTAAAATAATCTTAAGTATTATTTTTTTTTTTTTTTTAAGGCAAGGTCTCACTCTGTCACCCAGGCTGGAGTGTAGTGGCACAATCACAGCTCACTGCAGCCTTGACCTCCCAGGCTTAGGTGCTCCTCCCACTTCAACCCCCTCAAGTGGCTGGGAGTACAGGCACACGCCACCACGCCTGGCTAATTCTTGTACTCTTTGTAGAGATGGGGTTTCACCATGCTGGCCAGGCTGGTCTCAAACGATCCACCCGCCTTGGCCTCCCGAAGTGCTGGGATTACAGGCATAAAGTATTGCTGATTCTTAATGACATATCTACTCCTGAACTTATATATCAAACTTGCAGACTTTTTCTTTTTAATTTCATTTACTATTTTTGAAAATTTATTTATCACCACTTCAAAAAGGCATATATACTAAAAAATCTCTCTCCTAGTCCTGACCCCAGCCGCCTAGTTCCCTTTCCCAGGAGCAACAAATATTTAAAACTTCTAACATATTCAAGATTATATTGTAAAGAAAAAGAAAAAAGAGATTATATCATGCAGATGTAAGCACATATACTTTTCCTACCTGATTAATATTTCTATAAATACTGTTTTGTAACTTGCTTCAGATTCTAGGTGTCTCAGATACCCTTTCTCCTCTTTGTTAATAGAACCCCTAAATTTAATTTGGCACATTTTTACACAGACTGAAGGCTGAGATTCCCAGCCATTCTTGTAGGTGTGGCTTGGTCATTAAATTCTGCCCAATGGAATATAAGGGAAAGACAGGCTCCACTCCAACCCCTCCTCTGCCTACTTGGGTAGAATCATCCAGATGGCAAGAACTTCAGTAACTCTCCTGGACTAAGAGGTAGATGCCATAGCTGAGATCCCCAGAGTAGGAAATGGAAGCCCATGTTCCTGGAACAGTAGAGTTCCAGTGCAGCCCAGAACTGACTGTTTTTGAGAATTCTTTAAGAGACAGATGTGTGTGTAACCCTCTTTCCTCGCTTAAGAACAAAAACAAAAAAAAAAAAAACAAAGCTCGGTGCAATGGCTCATACCTGTAATCCCAGCACTTCGGGAGGCTGAGGTGGGGGGATTACTGGAGACCAGCCTGGGCAACATAGGGAGACTCCCATCTCTACAAAAACATTTTTAAAAATTATGCTGGCATGATGGCACACACCTGTGGTCCCAGCTACTCAGGAGGCTGAGAGGTGGTAGGATCACTTAAGCCCAGGAGGTGGTGGCTGCGGTGAGCTGTGATCACGCCACTGCAGCCTGGGCAATGCAGTGAGACTCTGTCTCAAAACAAAACCAACAACAACAACAACAACAAAACAACTGCCTAATGAAATAATCATTAACACACACAAAAAGGATGGAGGGAAGAAAAAAAGAAACCCACTTAATCGTCACCCATATCTAACATTTTAGAGATGATAAAGGAACTTAAACATTTGTCACTCTACCCTGTCTGTCTCTCTATTTCCTACTTTCAATTAATACACATCTTTTGTCAAAAGAGTCAGCAGAGGGGTTGAACGCGGTGGCTCGCGCCTATAATCCCAGCACTTTGGGAGGCCGAGGCGGGTTGATCACCTGAGGTCAGGAGTTTGAGACCAACCAGGCCAACATGATGAAAACCTGCCTCTACTAAAAATACAAAAAATTAGCTGGGCGTGGTGGTGGGCGCCTGTAATTCCAGCTACTCAGGAGGCTGAGGCAGGAGAATCGCTCGAACCTAGGAAGCGGAGGTTCCAGTGAGCCGAGATCGCGCCACTGCACTCCAGCCTGGGCAATGAGAGCAAAACTCCGTCTCAAAAAAAAAAAAAAAAAAAGGTCAGTAGAATGAAAGTTAGATGCCAGTCTGAATCCCAGATTTTTCTGTCTCTTTGGGCCTACTACTCTGCATTCATGGGATGTGTTGAATGCTAATGAGTAAACAAGCATCATTCAACATTCAAGAAACCATCACTGGCACATTAAGAACCATTCTTTTCAAATAAACTATTTAAAACACTTTGCTATTGCAAAATACTCTCAAAGAATTACACTATTGAAATCAAACTAGAAACTTAGTAAAGTGTTGATAGCTAATACTTGAGCTCTTGATATGTACCAAGCACTATTCTAAGCAACTTACATATACTTATTCTTTAATCCTCACAATTACTATGAAATGGGGTCTATTACAGTAATTAACCCTACTTCACTGACAGGAAAACTGAGGCCTAAGTAAATCCTGTGCTCATGGTCACAAAGCTACAAACTAGCAAAGATTCAAACAGTATGGCTTCACAGCCTCTGAGCAGTAAGGTAGTTGACTCAGGTCATGCCCAGGGACCTAAAGTCATGTGCAAGAACGACCCTCTCCATAATCAGCTTTTTCTCCTACACACTAGCTCCTCCTCCCCAACTCCACACCAAGCAGAAAAGCAACACATAAAATTTCAACTCCCAGCTCTCACAAACCATTCCCAGACTTAGCCTCAGTTCTCTACCATATTTTTTCGCCCCTCTTTATTTTAAATCATTATAAAAAGCAATCATCACTATAACAAAAAATAAAAAATAAACAGACATAAACATATCCAAAACAAAAGTAACCCAACCAAAAAAAACTAAGTTCCCATATTCAAAAGACACCTGTGACAGAAAAATAAAACACTACTACATATATACATATGTATATGTATAAAATAATATACCAGTTCAGACTAAGTGTGGTATGTATCTGGAAAATGTTAAACAGCTTTATCCCACTTTTTGCAGCTTCAGAATGACAACTCCTTAGTTTACCTTGTGTTGCTGATTTTTCTCTCTTTAGTATTTTTGGCAAATGTTAGGAATAACGCTCAAAATCCTAAGGAAATTGAACACTCGAACAAAGGATTCTTAGCAAAGCAATTTTACCTCTGCACAGAGGGGTGCCTCCTTGGCCAGACACCATGAGAGCACACCTGAACAAAGGGGCACGAGAGCCTTTATTCCTGATGCAAGTCCTGCCCCTGTACCCTTTCCTCATTGGCCGGGGTCGGGTCATACAATCTAAACTAATCCCGGTTGGCTGAACATTTGAATTTTTTTAGATAAGATGGGCACGTAAAAGAAAGTGGAGAGGAAAGGGGAAGAGGTATCTGTAATGAGGTAGAAAGTTAGTCCTCTTTCCAAATAAGGAAAGGAATGTGAGCTGGTACTGATAACGCCTGATACTGTTGCCTGGGCATCTATAACAAAGGCAAAAAGGAAAAAAAAAAGGAGAAAAAGGAAAAAGGGGGAAGGGAGGGTACTATGAATTAAAGAATAAAAGATTGATCAGATTATTTGAAGAGAAACCTCATCATATCCCACAGCAAAGAAATGACAAATACAGCTGCAACAAAGCAAACTAAGCTGTACTGTCTCAACAGTCAACAAGTTGCTAGTTTACTACTAACTCCAAAACTTATCTTAGATGCATGCAACCACATGAATTAATGGATTCTATATTCACACACACAGACACACACACACACACACACACTCACACCCAGGGTATACATTAAATAAAAAGAAGCTGTATTGACACAACAGCTGAGTTATTTTCCAAATTTTTTTGTAGCATCCTAAATGTAACATTGTAAAGATGGAATACATTCAAGTACATTATAAAGTCTCCTTACTCAAATTGAGCAACGAATTAAGCCTTAAATGATCTTTTAAAAACTGTATTTTGGGGCCAAGGGCAGTATGAGAGATAATTTCACTTCAGAATGATCCTGTGATTTTCCATATGAAAAAGTTGGCAAGGCCGGGCGCAGTGGCTCACGCCTGTAAAGTAATCCCAGCACTTTGGGAGGCCGAGGCGGGTGGATCACGATGTCAGGAGTTCGAGACCAGGCTGGCCAATATGGTGAAACCCCATCTCTACTAAAAATACAAAAATTAGCCAGGCGTGGTGGCACGCGCCTGTAGTCCCAGCTACTCGAAGGCAGAGGCAAAAGAATCGCCTGAACCCGGGAGGCGGAGCTTGCAGTGAGCAGAGATCGCGCCACTGCATTCCAGCCTAGGTGACAGAGCGAGACTCCATCTCAAAAAAAAAAAAAAAAGTTGGCATTATAACCCTTTATTTTTTAATTTAATTTGCTTGTGCTACTCCACAGGGTCTATTATTTACCTAGAGGTTGACAGAAACAGTCTTACAGCAATCATTATGCCTGTCATTTAAGCTGCACACATTTAACTCAGAATTCCAAAAAGATACATGTATGAAGAAAGCCCGCCTGCAGCAAAATTATGTAGACCATATCTTTATGAAGGTAAAAGACTACATTATTCTGCATGCTGTACCCTGGTTAAATATGTAGTTCAAATTAATATCTTTGGTAGCAAAGTATGCATTCCTTTGCCTTACACACATTTTTAAATAAATGCACATAAAAAGGAAAAAGCAAGCACTTCAGGTTGCATGAAAAGGTGGAAGAGATAGGGTTTATGAGCATGAGCTCCATTGAAAATATGCCTTGAATTCTACAACTTCTAAAATGTAGGCACTTAGATTTATTTCTTGAACATATGGAAAACCTTAAATCTAGAGAAACTGCAACATGATAAAGGACCCTCCCCCAAAATAAGTGCCTTAAAAAAAAAGCTTTTTAATAGGCCCGAATATACCCTTTCAGACTTTTCTCTATGCATAGATGCAAAGAGTAAAAATCTTTTTGTTTTTTTCTTTTGAAAGGTCTCACTTTGTCACCGAGGCTAGGGTGCAGAGGCGCGCCATCATGTTCACTGCAGCCTGGACCTCCCAGGCTCAAGCGATCCACTGCCTCAGCTACCCAAGTAGCTGGAACTACAGGAACGCACCAACACGCCCAGCTAATTTTTGTATTTTTTTTGTAGAGACAAGGTTTTGCCACGTACACCAGGCTGGTCTCTCGAACTCCTGAACTCAAGTGATCTACCTGCCTCGGCCTCCCAAAGTGCTAGGATTACAGAACTGAGCCACCGCACCCAGCCTAGTACAAATCTTTATATGCAATTTTATAAAATTTTTATTTAATATATTGTTTATCATGTCAAAACATATAGATCTCAAATTTAACATCTGCATAGCATTTTATTGAACAGTTAAACTATAATTTGTTTCTACTGAAGAGTATCTGTTAACCAAGTTTTTGCTATTATTAGGATAAGTTCCTCACAGTCAAATTAAAAGCACAATTTAAGCTTCTGATAAGCCAACCAGCAAAGCTGAACCAATATAACCTTCCACCAGCAGTGCTGGTTTCAAGTTTTTTCATTACTTTTTCCCTAATATTTACTAGCTAAGTTTATTACTTCTTTCATGAATTATCAACCTGTCCATACATTGTGCACAGTTCTCAGTATACTACATCATAAATAGTTCTTTTCCTAAATGATCTGTCAGGTGCTATTTATATATAAAGGATTTCTATATATAATGTTACAGAATATTTTTTCCCAGATTACATTTATCTTTGACTTCTTTACAGAGTTTTTGATGTAAAAGTTTCCCTATTTTCTGAAAACCACCCACCATTTCCTTCACAGTACATAAGTTCGGCTCAGAATTAGAAAATCCCCAGAATCTGACCCGATGTAAAACACTTACCAATATTTTCTTCTACTGTAAAGCAAGCACCTAATTGCATTTTTCTTCCCTGTGCAATGTTGTACTGGCCAGGTATGAGTCAAGATCTTTAATTTCCCCCTTCTCTCATGAACTAAAAAACTTAACCATGCACACACAGCTCTGTTTCTGGGATTTATATTCTACAACCAAAGTTCTCCAACAAATGTACTGGTAATGGGTAATAGGAGTGGCAAGACAGGGAGAGCTTTTAACCGCTAGAGCTACCAGGCATAAAACAGCCAGGACGCCAGGGCAGCCAAAGTCTTTCAAACAGAGCCCTTGTATATGTACCAATCTTAAGAGCCCTCAAGAAATTCTCTCAGTAATTGGTACTATCAATCTTCCATGTAAGCCATAAAATGAAGAGTTGGGAAGGGCTTCCACTTCAGGACAACCACTGAAACCTTGTGCTGAAAACTAAAGATGTCAGATTAAACACAATGGCAGGCGACCAACACAAAGTTCTTAAGTTCTTAAGCTCTACAAAGAATGGACTTTGGGGGCGGTCAGGGGAACCAGAACTAATAGAAGTGGAGACAGACAGAATATCAAAGTGACTTTTTGTATGACATTCTGAAAGCCTGTGTTGGGTTCTAGGGTCTTATTTGGGGGACAGAACACAAGGCCTGAAAGCCACCTAAGAAGAAGAGTCAAATAAGATAACCGCTCAGAACACTGAGCCTCAATGAGCGAACACCTTCAATCTAAGTAAAAACTAAAATGTAATAATAAACCAATTTTTTAAATGTTATTTTAAAACTGTTCTTGAAGGACAAAGAAAACTGCCAATCCATGATGGCAATGAGTGGAAAAGAAAATCTGAGTATTGGCTGGGCGCGGTAGCTCACACCTGTAATCCCAGCACTTTGGGAGGCCAAGGTGGGCAGATCATGAGGTCAGGAGATCGAGACCATCCTGGCTAACACGGTGAAACCCTGTCTCTACTAAAAATACAAAACAATTAGTCAGGCGTGGTGGCGGGCGCCTGTAGTCCCAGCTACTCTAGAGACTGAGGCAGGAAAATGGCATGGATCCAGGAGGCGGAGCTTGCAGTGAGCCAAGATCACGCCACTGCACTCCAGCCTGGGAGACACTCAAAAAAAAAAAAAAATTCTGATTATTTACACAACCATAAGCCTGAATTCATCTGACCTGGGTAGAACACAAACTTCAGACGAGAATTTAACTATAGATGGTCTTCAACTAATAACAATCCAAAGTACAGGCCAAAATCAAACACAGTACTATCACATTCCTGGCCTAAAAGAAATCCTACAGTTCCCCCCCGCAAAAGTCTTTATATTCAAAAACTCAGTATATCTGGTGGGGAGATGGTGGGTAGGGCAGAGCAAAGAAGGTAATCAATATGTAGATATATTTAAATGAATATTTATTATTTAATGCAATATTTTAATCACAACAAATGTAAATGGAATAAATATGCTACGAAAATGGCTTTCAACAAAATTTTTAAATCCAGATTTATGCAATTTAGACACACGTAAAATATAACATAGAAAGACTTAAAGAAAAAAAAACAGAAAAATACTACAAACATAATCAAAAGAAAGTTGGCATTGTGCCAGATACCATGAGTCACAATAAAGATACAGAAATCAAGAGAGCTGATGCATGAATACATATATTTAGCAATAAAGAGCTCAGAAACAGAACTTGTATGTGTGGAAACCTGGTAACGCAACTGGCAAACAATAACCTAACAAAAAAGTGGTGGCAAGCCTGCAAGTTATTTCTAACGGGAGAAAAAAAAATAAAGTGGACTCCCATATCTACATATAAAAAACCCTATTAAAGGCCCTAATGTGAAACTATATAAATCCTTAAGAAGAAAACACGGAAAAATGGCTTTGACATTAGGATAGCGTGGGATTTCTTTAAAATTAGACAAAAAGTACAAGTCATTAAAAAAGGCTGATACATTAATTCAACTACCTCAATGCTCAGAACTTATGTTTATAAAAAAAAAATAAGTATAAAGGCAAGCCACAACTGAGAAAATATACTTTCAACACATGTAGTGACAAAGCATTCATATTTAGAATATATAAGGAACTCCTAAAAATCAAATTTGTTTTTAAAAATACTAATGAGGAAAATCTGGGCCAGGTGCAGTGGTTCACACCTGTAATCCCAACACTCTAGGAGGCTGAGGCGGGCAGATCACTTGAGGTCAGGAGTTCGAGACCAGCCTGGCCAACATGGTGAAACCCTATCTCTACTAAAAATACAAAAATGAGCCAGGAATGGTGGTGTGCACCTGTAATCCCAGCTACTCAGGAGACTGAGGCAGGATAATCACTTGGGAGGCAGAGGTTGCAGTGAGCCAAGATCGTGCCACTGCACTCCAGTCTGGGCGACAAAGCAAGACTTCATCTCGAAAGAAAAGAAAATCTGATCTGCCACTGTGATCCACAAATGGCAAGAATGAATAACAAAGCAAAACACAAATTCTTCATAATAAAAGATCAAAGGACAAATAGTTGCATTATGCATTCAGATGCTCCATAAGGGCCCGTGTCTGTTTCAACCACTAGGTGGTAGCCCTGCTCCAGTCTATCACAGCTATAAATTTTTCCAATATGACTAGGAAGGTTTTTCATTTAGGAAGTGAAAGGGTAAAGGTAATACGGTATTGGGCAAATTTAAGTATCTCTCATTATTAGTGGCTGTTTTAACAATGTGCTCCACTAATTTGAAAAAGCTCATCTGAAAAACCAGTCCTAAAATCACATTTTGCCAAAAATCTGAATTTAAAGGAAAACTGTCATAACTACTCATAATTTATCACACTAAATACTCAAATACTTTCATATAAAATATGAAATTTGACCATCCAAAATACCATTTCAACTTAGCTTGAATGTCTAAGCTCGTATTCAAATTTTTTATTTTAAACCAGTGAAATAAATACCAACCCACTAGTGTCAGAAAAAACCTTAAACCCAACATTCTCCATACAAGGCATACATTTGAATTACTGAAGTGATATTCTTGGCATCTCAATCATCCACTCTATAAGGCATTATGAGATTAAAACTTCTTAAGTCTTTGGACTTCTGCTTCAGGCCAAGGTGCAGTAAAAGGGACCAAATTTACTCCTGAATATAACAATTAAATAACTAAAGAAACGTGAAACAAAGAATTTTAGACATTGAATATCAGAACACATGACAATAAACAGAAAATAATGAATGTGAGCTCTAAAATTACCCCAAGCTTACTGCCTAAAGAAACTTTTCAGGCTACAGCACATGTATGGGAAAACTTCTTGGAGGAACCAATACAAGCTGAAATACAATGGAACAATACCCTTATAGTTAATAAATGGGAGGGGAAGGCGACTCTGTCAACCTACAATCCTATTTTTTTCTTTCTAAATGCCAACTGACACCATATAACCTACAATTCTATACCCAGCAAAAAATCTTCCATAAATGAAGATGAAAGTATACTTTTTCAGATATACAAAGGCTGAAAGAATTCATCACCAGAAGACCTACAGTCTAAGAAATGTTAAAGGAAATTCTCAGGCAGAAGGAAAATTATACCAAATGGAAATACTGATCTACACAACAAAATAAAGAGTACCTGAAATGGTAGCTCATGGGTAATTATAAGACATTTTTCTCAATTTTGAAAGTCTCCTTAAAACACAACTGACCTAAGAAATCTATCCCCAAATACCCTCCTGTAACTAGTAACTGAGTTTAGCAAGGACATATGCTACAAAGTCAGCATACAAAAATAAATTACATTTCTATAAACTAACAATGAACAATTGGAAGAAAAATTTTTTATCACTTACAATAGCTCCAAAAATATGAAATATATAACAAAATATGTGCAACAGAATCTGTATATGCTAGAAGAACTACAAAACCCTGGTGAAAAGAGTCAAAGAAGTCCTAAATAGTCCTAAATAAGTGCAGAGAAGATACTGTGTTCATGAAATTGGGAGACTCAATAGCATTAAGATGAGAAGTCTCCCAAGTGATGTACAGATTTAATGAAATTTCAATCAAAATTCCAGCAGGATTTTTTTGTAGCTACAGATGACTGTAAAATGTATATGGAAAGGCAAATAAACTAGAATAAGCAAAACAATTTTGAAAAATAGTAAGGCTAGAGAATTCACATGTCCTAACAGAGTTTCACTCTGTTGCCCAGGCTGGAGTGCAATGGGGCAACTTCGGCTCACTGCAACCTCCACCTCTGGGGTTCAACCAATTCTCCTGCCTCGGCCTCCCAAGTAGCTGGAATTACAGGCGCCCAACACCACGCCCGGCTAATTTTTGTACTTTTAGTAGAAATGGGGTTTTACCATGTTGTCCAGGCTGGTCTTGAACTCCTGACCTCAAGTGATCCACCAGTCTCTGCCTCTCAAAGCGCTGGGATTACAGATGTAAGCCACCATGCCCGGCCCACATGTCCTAACTTTAAGACCTATTATAAAGCTACAGAAATCAATTAAAACCATAATGAGGTACCACTATATTATCTATATGAATAGTTAAAATTTTCAAAAAGTGACAATACCAAGTGTTAATGAGGATGCAGAACAAGTGGAACTCTCATACATTGCTGGTGAGAATGCAAAATATTACAGTCACTCCAGAACACAGATTGGCAGTTAAATATAAAGTTAAACATACATTTACCACATGACTCAGCAATCACACTCCTAAATATATAACCCAGAGAAGTTTAAAGTTATGCTCATACCAAAACCTATACATGAATGTTTATAGCAGCTTTATTCATAATCAGTGAAAATTGGAAATAACCCAAATAATCCCTCAATGAATAAATGGATAAACAAACTGTGATACATCTATACAATGGAATACTATTTAGCAATCAAAAGGAATGAACTACTGACGTAACACATGGGTCAATCGCGAACACATGCTGAGTGAATGAAGCCAGTCTCAAAAGATCACATAGTATATGCATGTGTCTAAACACATCAAACACATAAAATGAGTGAAATTACAAACAGGCATCCCTCACTTTATTGCACTTCACTTTATTGCAAATTTTTGCAAATTGAAGGTTTGTGGCAAGTCTATCAGCACCAGTTTTCCAACAGCATGTGCTTAGCAATATTTTATTGCTAAAAAATGCTGACACTTTTTTTAGCAATAAAATATTGCTTTTCAATTAAGGTATACACTTCTTTTAGATGTAATGTTGTTACACACTTAAGAGACAACAGTATAGTGTAAACATAACTTTTATATGGACCAGGAGACCAAAAAAATTGTGTGACTCACTGTACTGCAATATTTGCTTTCTTACAGTGGTATGGAACCAAACCAAACTCCCAATATCTCCAAGGTATGCCGGTATATGTAAATTATACATCAAAAAGAGTTTATTTTTTAAAATGAGATTGTTTAAAGTAAAAAATAGTAACAATGTGCTGTGAGGTTTACAACATATACGGATATAAAATGTATGACAAAAGACCACAATGAGAGAAATGAAGTATATACTCTTGTAAAGTCCATTCTACACATGACATAGTGTAAATATTATTTGAAGGTAGACTGTGGCAAGTTAAAAGTTGAAATTAAATACTAGAACCGGTAAGTGTAATATTCAAGGTGAATATACAATAGTCAATTATATTCCAATATACTAGTAATGAACAATTGGAATTTGAAATTTTAAAAAAACATTTACAGTAACACCTGCCCCAACCCCCGGAAGAAAGGAGTACTTAGGTATAAATCTAGCAAAATATGTGCAGGATCTACATGTGGAAAACTCATTGTTAATATCAATCCCCCCTAATTTTTATTTATATATATTTATATAGAGATATAAAGGCCATCGTAATCAAAATCTCAGTGAGCCTTTTTTGTATGTATCAGCAAGCAGAAAGGCAAAGGAACTAGAATAGCCGAAACAATTATGAAAAAGAACAAAGTCAGAGGATATATATTACCTAATTTCAAGACTTAATACAGTAAGCTACAACAATCAAGGCGGTATGGTATTCGTGAAAAGACAAACACACAGATCAACAGAAGATACAGATCAACAGAAGACAGAGAACCCAGAAACTGACCCTCAGAAATATAGCCAACTGGTTCTTGACAATGTGCAAAGACAATTTCTTAAAAAAACAGAAAAGCCAGGCGTGGTGGCTCATACCTGTAATCCCAGCACTTTGGGAAGCAAACACGGGTGCATTACGAGGTTAAGAGATTAAGACCATCCTGGCCAACATGGTGAAACCCTGTCTCTACTAAAAGTACAAAAATTAGCTGGGCGTGGTGGCGCGCACCTGTAATCCCAGCTACTCAGGAGGCTGAGGCAGGAGAATCGCTTGAACCCAGGAGGCAGAGGTTGCAGTGAGAGGAGATTGCAGGCACTGCACTACAGCCTGGGCGACAGAGTGAGACTCTGTCTCAAAAAAAAAAAAAAAGTCTTTCAACAAATGGTGGTAGAACTGGAAGTTCATATGCTCGAATTCCACCCCCTCAAAAAAAGAACCTCTCAACGCATACCTCATGAAGGTGTGATAATAATATTTTCAGATATATAAATATAGCAGACTCACATGCAGAAAAATATCTCAAAAGGAAGGTCAGTGACGCAGTAAGAAATGGCAAGCAAAAAAGGGGGAGTGTTAAATACATGGGTAACAACATTAAAGATAACTTGTGTTTAAAACTGGTACAGAATTGCCAGTCGCGATGGCTCACGCCTGTAATCCCAGCACTTGAGGCCGAGGCAGGTGGATCACCAGGTCAGGAGATGGAGATCATCCTGGCTAACACGGTGAAACCCCATCTCTACTAAAAATACAAGAAAAATTAGCCGGGTGTGGCGGCGGGTGCCTGTAGTCCCAGCTACTCGGGAGGCTGGGGCAGGAGAATGGTGTGAACCCGGGAGGCGGAGCTTGCAGTGAGCCGAGATCGTGCCACTGCACTCCAGCCTGGGCAACACAGCGAGACTCTGTCTATTTAAAAAAAAAAAAAAAAAAAAAAAAAAACTGGTACAGAATTCATATATACAACAATGATGGAAGAGGGGAGGGGTAAAGGCTCTAAGAATCTTGCATTGCCTAAGAAAAGGGCAGAAGTATCAACTAGACTTTGATAAGCCAAAAATACATGCTGTAATCCCTAAGTCAGCTGTTCTCAAAGTATGATTCACAGACAACTGGAGTCTCTAAAACCCTTTCAAGAGGTCTGCTAGGTCAAAATTATTTTCATTAGTATTAAGATGTTATTTGAACTGATACAAAAGCAATGGTGAGCAAAACTGCTGGCATCAGCAAAAATCAAACAGCTAAACACTACAGTAATCATGATATACCACCTAGTTTTTTTTTTTTTTAAAGAAAATGCCAGTTTCATTTAATAATATCCTCAATAAAACAGTTAAAAAGTTATTTTATTAAATGTCAACCCTTGAGTACATGTTGTTTTATTTTTTTTTATTTGAGACAGAGTTTCGGTCTTATTGCCCAGGCTGGAGTGCAGTGGCATGATCTCAGCTCACCGCAACCTTCGCCTCCTGGATTCAAGCGATTCTCCTCCCTCGGCCTCCCGAGTAGCTGGGATTACAGGCATACGCCACCATGCCTGGCTAATTTTGCATTTTTAGTAGAGACGGGGTTTCTCCATGTTGGTCAGGCTGGTCTCCAACTCCCGACCGCAGGTGATCCGCCCACCTCGGCCTCCCAAAGTGCTGGAATTACAGGCGTGAGTCACCGTACCTTACCGAGTACATGTTGTATTAATAAGCTGTGTAACAGAATGGGAACTTTAAAGCATTTTTGTACAATGATTAATTAAGTGAACTGGCCTCTTTTTTCATGGAGCATCACTTTGACTCGAAAGAATGAATGACAAAATATGTCTATCCAGATTTGGGTAGTTAGAAGACATCTTCTCAAAAATGGGAGTGATGAGCCCATCATTTAAAGAAAAGCAAATAACAATATTTACTGCCAATGATCAAATTTGAGATTTGAAGCAAAAATCAGAATTTTGGAAAACTTCAACCCACCACTACTGTGAGCTTCACAGCTTCGCAAAACGTAAAAGTTTTTTCTGATGAGATTGGTGGTGATATCAATGAATGTAACTTTTTGATAATGTATAATTAAGTGTGTTGACATCAGCCAGGCATGGTGGCTCATGTCCCAGCACTTTGGGAGGCTGAGGCGGACGGATCACTTGAGGTCAGGAGTTCAAGACCAGCCTGGCCAACATGGTGAAAACCTCATCTCTACTAAAGATACAAAAATTGGCCGGGCATGGTAGTGCACACCTGTAATCCCAGCTACTAGAGAGGCTGAGGCACTAGAATTGCTTGAACCCAGGAAGCAGAGCTTGCAGTGAGCTGAGATCATGCCATTGCCCTCCAGCCTGGGCAACAGGGTGAGACTCCACCTCAAAAAAAAGTTTGTTGACATCAGTAATAACTGATAGTACAGGCATACTTTGGGGATAATTGGAGACCGCCACAATAGAATTATCACAACAAAGTGAGTCACATGAATTTTTTGGTTTCCCAGTGCATATAAAAATTATGTTAACAATATTCAATAGTCTATTACACATGCAGTAGCATTTAGTCAAAGAAAATGTACATACCTAATTTAAAAATCATCTGAGCCTTCAGCAAGTTGTAATCTTTTTGCTGGTGGAGGGTCCTGACTCAATGTTCATGGCTGCTGACTGATCAGGGTGGTGGTTGCTGAAGGTTAGGGTGGCTGTGCCAGTTTCTTAGGACAACAATGAAGTTTGCCACATGGATTGACTCTTCCTTTCATGAAAGGTTTCTCGGTAGCATGTGATGCTGTTTGAAAGCATTTTACTCATGGTAGAACTTCTTTCAAAACTAGAGTCAGTTCTCTCAAACCCTGCCACTACTCTGTTAACTAAGTTTACAAAATATCCTAAATCCTTTGTTGTCATTTCCACAATATTCACAGCATCTTCACCAGGAGTGAGTTCCATCTCAAGAAACCACCTTCTTTGCTCATCCATAAGAAGCAACTCCTCCATTCAAGTTTTATCACGAGATGGCAGCAATTCAATCACATCTTCAGGCTTCACTTCTAATTTTGATTCTTTTGCTGTTTCTACCACATCTGCATTTACTACTTCTACTCAAGTCTAGAACCCTTCAGAGTCATCCATGAGGGTTGAAATCAACTTCTCCCAAACTCCTGCTAATGTGGATATTTTAACCTCATCCCATGAATCACAAGTGTTCTCAATGGCATCAAGAATGGTGAATCCTTCCCAGAAGGTTTTTTATTTACTTTGCCCAGATCCATGAGTGGAATCACTAACTACGGCAGCCATATAGCCTTACAAAATGTATCACTTAAATAATAAGACTTGAAAGTCAAAATTAGTTCTTGATCTATGGGCTGCACAATGGATGTTGTGTTAGCAGGCATGAACACATTTGTCTCCTTATGTATCTCCACCAGAGCTCTTGGGTAAACAAGTGCATCGTCAATAAGCAGTAATATTTTGAAAAGAAATTTTCTGAGCAGTAGGTATCAACAGTGGACTTACAATATTCAGTAGACTATGCTGTAAACAGATGTGCTGTAATCCAGGCTTTGTTGTTTCACTTATAAAGTACAGGTAGAGTAGATTCAGCATAATTCAAAAAGGTCCCTAGGATTTTCTGAATGGTAAATGAGAAATTGCTTCAACCTAAAATCACCAGCTGCATTAGCCCCTAACAAATGAGTCAGGCTGTCCCTTGAAGTTTTGAAGCTAAGCCTTGACTTTTCCTCTAGCTATCAAAGTCCTACATGGCATCTTCTTCCAACAGAAGGCTGTTTCATATAGATGGAAAATCTGTTTAGTGCAGTGCAGATCACTGATGAATGATCTTAGGTAGATCTTCTGGATAACTTGCTACACTTCTCCATTAGCACTTGCTACCTCACCTTGCACTTTTATGTTATGGAGATAGCTTCTTTCGTTAAACCTCATGAACCAACCTCTGCTAGCTTCAATCTTTTCTTCTGCAGCTTCCTCACCTCTCTCAGACTTCACAGAATTAAAGAGAATCAAAGCCTTGCTCTGGGTTTGGCTTTGGCTTAAGGCAATGCTGTGGCTGGTTCGATTTTCCACCTAGACCACTCAAAGTTTGCTATGTCAGCAGTGAGGCTGTTCTGCTTCCTTATCTTTCATGTGTTCACTGGAGTAGCACTTTTAATTCCCTTCAAGAATGTTTTCAGTGAGGTGCGGTGGCTCATGCCTGTAATGCCAACACTTTGTGAGGCCAAGGCAAGGGGATGGCTTGAGGTCAGGAGTTCAAAACCAGCCTAGACAACATAGCAAGACCCCATCTCTACGAAAATGAAAATAGCTGGGTACCTGTCATCCCAGCTACTTGAGAGGCTGAGGTAGGAAGATGGCTTGAGCCCAGGAGCTTGAGGCTGCAGTAAGCTAAGATCATGCCCCTGCACTCCAGCCTGGGCAACAAAGTGAGACCCTGTGTCTTTAAAAACAAAGTTTCCTCTGCATTCACAACTTGGCTGTTTGGTGTAAGAGGCCTAGCTTACACCATATCATGCCACTGCACTCCAGCCTGGGCAACAAAGTGAGACTCTGTCTCTTTAAAAACAAAGTTTCCTCTGTATTCACAACTTGGCTGTTTGGTCTAAGAGGCCTAGCTTTCAGTCTATCTTGGCTTCTATCTTGACCTTCCTCACTAAGCTTAATCATTTCTAGCTTTGATCTTAAAGTGAGAATGTCCAACTCTGTCTTTCACTTGAATACTCAGAGGCTACCACAGGGTTATTCATTGGCCTAATTTCAATACTGTGTCTCAGGGAATAGGAGAGGAGAGGGAGAGAGACCAGGGAATGGCCAGTCGGTAGAGCAGTCAGAACACATACATGTTTATTAATTAAGTTTACTATTGCACATGGGCACAGTTCATGGTGCCCCAAAACAATTACAACAGTAACATCAAAGGTCACTGATCAATGATAATCATAATAGATACAATAATAATGAAAAAGCTTGAAATAATGTGAGAATTACCAAAATGTGACTCAGTCACTGAGTGAGCACATGCTGTTGGAAAAATGGTTCCAATAGATTTGTGATACACAGGACTGCCACAAATCTTCCGTTTGTTTACATATATACATATATGCAAAGCACAATAAAGCAAGGTGTGCCTATAACTCTCCTGTTCCTTCTTTCATGTTAATCCATTTGCCCCAAACCAAAAATATTACAATTTATGTTTCTCTAATCCATTGAAAACATCTCCTCCCTACTATTCAGGGTTATAGTATCATTTCAGTATCTACAAAATCTAAAACATAAATTTTATAATGCCACACCCTCACTTTAAAAAAAAAAAAAAAGGGTCAATGTATCATCAAACTCACTGCTACTCCCAGGGCCTAGGATAGTATCAGTAAATCATGAAAAGTTCTAATGCAATCTATAGTAATCATGGTGTATCCTAAATAATTTGCGAAGGGTCAACAAAACCCTTCTCTTCTATGAACAAATTTGACCTTGGCATCCTTTACTTCTAAAGCCTGATAAAGGTTGTATGTCAGTTGTATCACAGGCTGAGCATTCCTAATCCTAAATCCAAAATGCTGCTAAGTCCAAAATGTTTTGAGCAATGACATGATGCCACAAGTGGAAAATTCCACACCTGGCCTCTTGATGGGTCACTGCCAAAATTTCGTTTAACAAAATTATTTAAAATCTTATATAAAATTACCTGTAGGCTATGTATATAAAGTGCGTGTAAAACATAAATGAATTTCATGTTTAGACTTAACATTCCATCCCCAAGATCTCTCTTTGTGCATACGCAAATACTCCAAAATCCGAAACACTTCCGGTCCCAAGCATTTCGGATAAGGGATACTCAACCTGTAGTAGTAACAATGATTATGGTGAAAATTATCCCTGATTAATGAAATAAATCTAGAGTCAGAGAACTGCAAATGAACTATAAATATCTGCTAGGATGCCACAGCTTTGGGATTTCCTCAGAATACTATTTAACTGAGCATATCTCTATAGAGAAAACATGGAAAGTATGACCACAAAACTGTTAAAAAAGATATTGGTTCCTATTTGGGGGTGATGGGGCAAGGGAGGGTGTTTCTAAATCAAGTATGGTAGGCTGAAAAAAAAATATTACCTTATCTGGTAAAAAGATGGGATTAAGATAAGGATCCTGAAAGGAGGCGCTTGTCCTGCATTATCTGGGTGGGCCCCAAATACAATCGTATGTGTCCTTTTATAAGACAGCAGGAGTTTTCAGGCACACAAAGTAGGCAGTGATATTAAGACCAGCCACTAGAAGGTGGAAAAAGGCAAGGAACTGATTCTCCACTGGAGCCTCCAGGAATATGGCCCTGCCAACACATTTATTTCAAACTTTTAGCCTTTACAACTGTGAAAGAATAAATTTCTGTGTTTTCAATCACCCAGTTTATAGTTATCTGTTACAGAAGCCACAGGAGGAAACTAATACACCAGAGTAGCTCTGCAACCACCTTTGTGATTCTCATTCTCACATACCTGAGCTGTCACTCATGGACCAAACATAAGCCCCAGGAATCCTGCAAGAGCAAGGCATTGCTGTGCTGGCATGCTGTTTCCTGCGCAATATCCTTCTATGTCAATATGATGCCAAGCGCGACCTGATCAGGTCTTACTTGTCTGAATGACTATTTAGCCTAGAGTTCCCTAGCGGACAACTGCAGTTACTAATGATATTTATAGTGCCAAAGTATCCAAATGCTTTGCCTTTTTTAATGCCATGAGAGCTAAGTGTAGTAGATAGACTCTGAAACCTGACGGGCTAGGTTTTGAATTTTAGCTTCATATTGTTTGGCCTTGGGCAAGTCACTTAATCTCTTTGTGCTTTATAAAACAGGAAGATTTTATAGCAACTACCCCAAAGGATTATTGTAAGAATTAAAGGAATCAATACCATAATTTAAGATTTTAAGGAAAAATCAGAATTTTTGAAAACTTGTACCCATCGCCACCGTGAACTTTATGAATCACAATTCACAATTTGTATTGTTGTCACCACCCACCTATTTCATCAAGACTCTGAAGTTAATTACAGTTTGGCTGTACATCATATTCTATTTATAACTGTGTATATATCCCTTTCTCATTCTTGATATTTTATATTCATGCTCCCCTTTTGCCCTCTCCCTAAGCCTTACTAGAAGTATGTGTATTTAGCTCTTTCCAAAACCAATTTTCGGATTTCTTTAAGAACACATTTTAAATGCTGTACCACAAATCACTTCGACTAAGGTGTACATATGTATGCATTCACTATAACATCACCCTCTTGAATGTTTCATTAAATGAAAGACCTGGCTTTCTAGGATTGTGCATAATCCCAGAAAAGGCCAAGTAAGTACTGCATGTATCCTAATAGAGGGGGAGAAAAACAATGGAGAACTACTGGCCTGCACCACAATAGAGAAAATGCCAAGGACCTCCGTGATATAACACTACCGAACACCCTTACAAAATCCTTGCTTTCCCTTTAACAGTTCCCTAGACATATCATTTTTTTTCTTAGCTCCATGCATTGGTTTATAAAGCCTAATATGCCAAAATGATTCTTTTTTCCTGACTCATCTATATAGGATCTACTCCTATCTAGAATTCTAACATATACATAATCACTTGCTTCATATCACACCACCACCCCTAACATGTATGCCTCTATCACCTCCCCTTCTCTCTAATTCTCATTCATATATCTATCCCCAAGTCACATGGAGGGTTGCCATTCTAAATCATCAGAAATTCCTCTAATGGGCGTAGGCTATCTACTGGTAATTTCACCAAACAGATATGGGTAATAAAGAGTAGAACCTAATTTTTTCCCATGAAGTTAACACCAAATAATGAAAAGCTTAATCCAACATGCATTTCCCAGACCGGAGGAACGAAAGTTTCCAGACAGACCAAGGCACATTACCATGATTTTTCAGAATACCAGGTATAGATACAATCCTAAAACTGGAGGAGGAAGAAAGTTAAAATAAAAATCATATTACATACAAAATGGCCCACCCCAAACACAGAAGACAAAGAACAGTAATTTCAAAATTTTGAAGGAAAATTATTTCCAATTTAATACCAGACAAACTCTCAATCAAGAGGGTAGAAGAACACAGAAAAACAAAGCATCCAAGAAACAGAGCTCGACACTAGTCAATACTGAAGCCCCATTCCCCTAAAGATGATGGCATGCCAAATATAAAGCAAAGAGGGAACCTGGAAGGATTATGAGGAAGTTCACCAGAACTGATAGATTATATATTTCAAAAGTAAGGAAAAATATCCAGAAGCACTCTTACAGTTGTTGGGCAAGAATTTGTGATAGGAACCTACAGAAAACAATAAAATGATAAAAGGTGATTAGCATTAGGGAAATTATTTAAAGTAAACAGACATCTTAATATTTCTTGGCTTATTAACTAGAAACATCAATAACATAATAAACATTGTTTATTTAACTAAAGCTGTTATACTGAAAAGATACAGAAATGGGAAAATATGATTTTAAAATATCAACATTATCCTTTATAATAGAAAGCAAAGGCCAGGCATGGTGGCTCACGCCTGTAATCCCAGCACTTTGGAAGGCAGAGGTAGGCGGATCACTTGAAGCCAGGAGCTCAAGACCAGCCTGGCAAACATGGTGAAACCCCATCTCTACTAAAACTACCAGAATTAGCCAGGCATGGTGGTGGGCACCTATAGTCCCAACTACTTGGGAGGCTGAGGCACGAGAATCACTTGAATCCAGAAGGCAGAGGTTGCAGTGAGCTGAGATTGCATCACTAGACTCCAGCCTGGGCGACAGAGCAATACTTCGTCTCAAAAACAAACAAACAAAAACATCGGCCAGGCGCAGTAGCTCATGCCTGTAAATCCAGCACTTTGGGAGGCTGAGGCTAACGGATCATGAGGTCAGGAGTTCAAGACCAGCCTGGCCAACAAAGCGTAACCCTGTCTTCACTAAAAACACAAAAAAAATTAGCCAGGCGTGGTGGTGGGCGCCTGTAGTCAGTCCCAGCTACTTGCGAGGCTGAGGCAGGAGAATCGCTTGAACCCGGGAGGCGGAGGTTGCAGTAAGCCGAGATCACGCCACTGCACTCCAGCCTGGGCGACAGAGTGAGACTCCGTCTCAAAAAAAAAAAAAAAAAAATCAACATAAACTGTGAGGGAAGAGAAGGACACAGAAACAGCATTATAAGCACATTATCTAGAAATATGGAGGGAAGGCAGGGAGCAGTGGCTCACGCCTGTAATCCCAGCACTTTGGGAGGCAGAGGTGGGCAGATCACGAGGTCAGGATTTCGAGACCAGCCTGGCCAACATGGTGAAGCCCCATCTCTACTAAAAATAAAAAAATTAGCCGGACGTGGTGGTGCATGTCTGCAATCCCAGCTACTCGGGAGGCTGAGACAGGAGAATCGCTTGAACCCGGGAGGCAGAGGTTGCAGTGAGCCGAGATCACACCATTACACTCCAGCCTGGGCAACAAGAGCGAAACTCCATCTCAAAAAAAAAAAAAAGAAAGAAAAAAGAAATACGGAGGCAAATACAAAAGTAACAGCTATGCATTGAAGGTAGCACCTCTGAGACTACGAAAAACTGCTGTTTTTCACGATAAGTCTCATAGAACCACTCCAAGTTTGTTTTTTAAATTCTGTATCAGCATTTTCTTAATTTAAAAAAATTAGGAAAAACAATACATAGATAAGACATGTGAATAAGGGGCTTAATAAATATTTACAATTAAATGGGGAGAAAGCTGTAGGACTAAGTGAAATAAGTAGGTAGAAAAAGAAAGGGCAGTTAAATAAGTGAAAAATCAAGAGACCTTGGTATGTCAAAGAAACCGAAAGGAGAAAAAAGTTTTTAAAGAATGCAAGCATAGTCTATCATGAATTATGTTGCTTAAAAGCCAACTAAGATATAAGAAAAATATAAGCAACCTGCCACATGCCTAAATATCATTGGAACACAAATAATAATAGCAAAAGGCTATGTAGATGGCCAGGCGTGGTGGCTCAAACCTGTAATCCCAGCACTCTGGGAGGCCCAGGCAGGCGGACCACCTGAGGTCAGGAGTTGAAGACCAGCCTGGCCAACATGGTGAGACCACCCCCCACCCCACCACCATCTCTACTAAAAATACAAAAATTATCCAGGTGTGGTGGGACACTCCTGTAGTCTTAGCTACTTGGGAGGCTGAGGCAGGAGGATTGCTTAAACCCGGGAGGTGGAGGTTGCAGTGAGCCGAGATCACACCCCTGCACTCTAGCCTGGAAGACAGAGCGAGACTCCATCTTTAAAAAAAAAAAAAAAAAAAAAAGGCTACCTAGAGCAATCAGGACCAGCAATCTAGCTAAAACAGCAATGATCTAAAAGATATCACAGGAATATTCAAGCAAGCTCTTCAGTTCAAGACAAATCAGCAGGTTCAAGCAGGCATCCATTTCTCAATTCCAAGGTTCCCCAACTAAAAGAACACCAAATAAGATGATATTTTTAAAACAGGATTCTCAGACTCACTGTATCATTTAATTGTGATTTTAAAAAACCTGTTAACATTAAATTTACAATCTTAACCATTTTTAAGTGTGCAATTCAGCAGTGTAAGTATATTCATTGTTACGCAACAGATCTCTACAACTTCAACTTGAAAAAGTAAAATTCTACACACATCAAACACTAATCCTCTCTTACAACTCCCCCCAGCCCTTGACAACTACCTTTCTACTTCCTGTTTCTATGATTTTGACTACTTTAGATGCTTCATATGAGTAGAACCATACAGTATTTGTCCTTTTATGACTGGCATATTTCATCTAGGATAATGTCCTCAAGGTTCATCCATGCTGTAGCATGTGACAGGATTTCCTTATAAGGGCTGCATAATATTTCATTGTATGTATATGCCACGTTTTCTTTATCCATTCACATCTGCTGATGCTCATTTGGGATGTTTCCATCTCTTGGCTGTTTTGACTAATGTCACAATGAACATAGGTACTTTAATACCTCTTTGAGATCCTGCTTTGGAGTCCGGGTGTGTAGTTCACGCCGGTATTCCCAGCACTTCACTTTGGGAGGCCGAGGCAGGCAGATCACCTGAAGTCAGGAGTTCGAGACCAGCCTGGCCAACATGGTGAAACCCCGTCTCTACTAAAAAAAGATACAAAAAATTGGCAGGCATGGTGGTGCGTGCCTGTAGTCCCAGCTACTCAGGAGGCTGAGGCAGGAGAATCTCTTCAACCCAGGAGGCGGAGGTTGCAGTGAGCCTTGCACTCCAGCCTGGGTGACGGAGTGAATGAGACTCTGTCTCCAAAAAAAGAAAAAAAAAGTAGAATAGAGATCCTGCTTTGAACTCTTTTGAACATATACGCAGAAGTGGGGTTGTTGGATAAGATCAATTTTTTAAATGTCTTCTGCTTATAAGGCAGAGGGTCAAAACATGAAGGCGGGGAGGGATGGTCCTCAGATAAGAAAATAAAGTATTAAAAATTCAAATGTAAAGGTGGCATATATTATTCAGACTGGAGGTATGGGGATAGAAACTTTTCTGTTTAGTATTACATTTGTTAAACATGCTTGTGGCATTTGTTTTAATTCCAGGTACATAAGAGATTATCCATAATTTTTCAGATTGCTTCAAAAGATGAACACCTACAGTCATATGTATTTTTAAAAGTGCGTATCTTTCAACTTAACCAAAATACTTTAAAAATAGCTTTAATTAACACTATTTCATACCCCTGAAAATCATTTTACATAATTCCAAATAAGAGTAAATTATAAGATACCATGTAGTAAACTGCACTGTGGCAAATACAGAACCAATACATTTTAATAAGAGTATATCTTGAATAGAACAACCCTTTTCAGACAATGAACCAAAATTTACAGAACATGTAAAAAGGTAGAGTTCCTATAGTGAAATCCTGAATATAGCTACTTAGAGAAGCCTATTACCTGTCTCACTTGTGAAATGGTACTTTTCATCTACAGGAGGTTTAGAATAAAATATCAAATTTATAAAAATAGAATTCTAAACAAAAACTAATATTCTGTTTCAACACAAAAGCACAATACATCAGAGAAAAAATGATAAATTTGACTTTATCAAAATTTAAAAATTATACTGTTAAGAGAATGAAAGCGAAGCCACAAACTGAAGAAAATATTTGCAAAGCATCTATCTGATCAAGCACTTGTATCTAGAATATATAAAGAACTCTCAAAATAGGGGGAAAAAGGAAAAAAAATAATTTTTATAAAGTAAGCAGAATATTTGAATAGGTACTCACCAAAGAAGATATACAAATGACAGATAAGCACATGAAAAACCACTCATCATCAAGGGGTAATGCAAATTAAAACCAAAATGAGGATGAGATACTACTACACCACACATTAGAATGTCTAAAATTGGAGGGAGGGAAGCAGAAAAAATAACTAATGGATACTAGGTGTAATACCTGGGTAATGAAATAATCTGTACAACCAGCCCCAATGACACGTTTACCTGTGTAACAAACCTACACATCCTGTACATGTACCCCTGAGCTTAAAAGGTTAAAAAAAAAAAAAGTGTCTAAAAAAGAGTAATCATACCAGATGTTGGCAAGAATGTAGAAGAATTGGAACTCTCATACACTGCTGGTAGAAATGCATTTAAAATGGTACAACCACTTTAGAAAGTAGTTTGGGAGTTTATTCAGTTAAACATATACCCACCATACAATCCAACCACTCCACTCCTAGGTATTTACCCAAAGAAAAGCAAATACGTGTCCATACAAAGACTTATACAAGAATGTTCATAGCAGCTTTAATAGCCAAAAACTGGAAACAACCTATCAATAACTGAATAATCTGTGGTATATCCATATGCTCAATTACTACTTAGCAATAAAGGGGAATAAATTATTGATGCACACAACATGCCTGAATCTCATAAATTATGCTGAAAGAAGCCAGACAAAAAGAATACATACTGTATGATTCCATTTAAATAAAACTTTAGAAAATGCAAACTAATCTAACGTGGTAGAAAGCCAATCAGTGGTTGCTTGAGAATGGCGGAGAGAAGCAAATTCCAAAACAGAGGAACTTAAAACAATGACAATATCTCCCCAACCCCTTTCAAGGAAAAAAAAAAAAAAGTCCCTTAGACATTTCTTTTTAAAACATAGTAAAATGACTTATCCCAGCACTCTGGGAGGCCGAGGCGGGTGGATCACAAGGTCAAGAGATTGAGACCATCCTGGCCAAGATGGTAAAACCCTGTCTCTACTAAAAATACAAAAAATTAGCTGGGTGTGGTGGCGCGCACCTGTAGTCTCAGCTACTCAGGAGGCTGAGGTAGGAGAATCACTCGAACCCGGGAGGCAGACGTTGTAGTGAGCCAAGTTCGCGCCACTGCACTCCAGCCTGGTGACAGAGCGACACTCCGTCTCAAAAAAATATATAGTAAAATGACTTTGAAGGTTATAGTACTGAAAGCATAGAACAAGTATTTGAAAGTATTCACTAAGAAGTGCATTTGAAGTTTGCTGAATTTCCTTTATCCACTCTTCCTTTTTCTTTTCTCTTTTATTCCCGTAAGTATAAAGTAAACAAAAAATGCCCAACTACCACCCAGATAACTGCTGCTGACATAAAAAGGTAGGTAGCATATGTGTAGAAAATTCAAATAGTGAAGAAAGCTATAATGTGAAACAAAAAAACAAAAGCTTTTCCCCGTCTCCTTATTATTATCAATTTCTGTTAAAGTTTGTCCCAGTGCTTCTGCATGTGTTTGTGGTTGTATCTGCTTTTACAAAATGTAAACAATGTTCAATAGCTTGCCTTTTTAATACATTGCTTGAAGGTCTCTCCGATATCAAAAATATTACTATTTTATTATTTTCAGCCATTCTAGAATATTTTACATACTGGAATCTCATTAAACCCCCATCGTTGGATGTTTGTTTCTGATATTTTTTAATTTTGAAAAATATCAAGCCATCAGAAAAGTTGAAAAGATAGTACAAGGAACTGTAATACACTAGATTCACCAATTGTTAACATTTTGCCACATGTGTGCACACACTCCCTCTCTATTTTACTAATTCACTTGAAAGTTACCTACGTACTCCAGCATGCATTTCCTAAGAACAAGGGCATTGTCCAAAATAACCACAATGTAGTTATCACTTTTTAGAAATTTAACATTGACTATACTGTTATCTACTATGTAGCCTATATTAAAATTTCTTCACTCTCCCATAGTGTTCTTTATAGCTGTTGTATTTTAAATACAGAATCATTTTAGGAATTATGTTTTGCATTGTATTGTCTTGTCATTTTAGTCTCCTTTATAGTCCCCTAGGCTTTTTTTCAGTCTGTTTCTTTGCATGGCTCGAAAACTTTTGTTGAAATTGTACATTTTCCATAATATAACAACTCGAGATTCTGACTCCTGACACCTCCCAGATTATTGTGGTTGCTGTTTGTTTACAGACTTGCCTGGACTATTTCTATAGTCTTCTCAATAGTGTATGACCACTGATGTCTCTGGTTAGTTGTCTTCTGTTTTTTACTTTTTCCTCAATTTTTATTTTTAAGCTTGGCTTTCTAGAAGTCACTCCTAGGTCAGTATAGTTTGGTGACCGGATAATGATAAATAAGAGGTTATGTTTAAACATATTGTGCCAGTAAGGCTTCTGTCCTTTACCAAAGCATCTCCCTCTGTGTTGGTTTGGACCCCATTCAAAGTTCAGGTGGCTTATGAACCAGTTCTGACTTCTACTTTCTGCTTGAGCAAAGCCGCACATTGAGCCAGGTGAGTAGACAGCTGGAGGCCTCTCTGCTCTCTCCTGAGCATGTGCAGCTCTCCAGACACCCATGAATATGTGGGAGCTTATCAAGGTCTACTATGGCTGTTCCATTCCCCAGATTACCAAGTAAAATCTCCAGCTAGTCTTATGATTGCCCCTGCCAACACTGCAGCTTCAGGCAGCTATAATGTTATCCTTTAGTCATTTGATGTTCAGATTGCTATTGTTTTATATACAGTTGTCCCTCCGTATCAATGGGTTTTGCATCCATGGACTCAACCAACTGCATATTGAAAATATTCAAGAAATAAAAAAGGAAGGTTGCGTCTCTACTGAAGGGAGATAAGGGCTCCCTTTTTGTAAACTTTATAGGATTTTTTTGACTCTAAACTATATGCATGTACTACTTTGCTAACATTTAAAGAAAAGACTAACTGCAACTCACAGAAAAAGAAACATTACTGGCCAGTAAATATGATGGGGGTGGGAGGCAGCCCTGTAAGTGAAATTTTAAAATGCAATGATAATAGACAATACTTACATGGCATCTATTATAAGCTAGACACTAAGTGCTACATATGTATTAATTCATTTAATTACAACAGCCCTTGTGCAAGGTAACTATTTATTCTCTCATTTTACAGATTGGGAAACCGAGACACAATTACTGGCCAAGTAAGGATTGGAAAAAGACAACTCCAGAGTCCACATGTTTCATTACTATTCTAAACTGCCTCAAAACTTATTAGGTAGAAATGGAAATAAACAGTTTGGTAGGAACGGTAAGCAGACACTCAAACACAGGTGGTAGGAGAACAAATGAATAATACTAGAGGGCAACTAGAGAATATTTATCAAATGTCTCTAAACAGAGGCTTTCAAAGGGGTGTAACAACAAAATGACATAATTTCAATGGAGAAAAAATGTCAATATCTATCAAAAATACAAATGCATGCATATATATGTATGGTCCTATTACACGTATCATCCTCCTTTAATCAAGCAATTCTAAGAATTCGTCCTATATATAAATGTATGCATTTCATAAAATAACATGTAAGATTATACTAACAGAAGACTGAAAGGAGCCTGAACAGCCATCAAGAGGAATCAGTAGGCTTACTAAATATATGAACTCTTGAATCTGCTTAGGTAAGTAACCCATGATAATTAAATACATCTTATTTAAACAGTATTAAAACATCCTTGGCCGGGAGTGGTGGCTCACACCTGCAATCAACCCCAGCACTTCGGGAGGCCGAGGCGAACACATCACTTGAGGCCAGGAGTTCAAGACCAGCTTGGCGAACATGACCAAACCCTGTCTCTAGTAAAAATACAAAAATTAGCCAGGCATGGTAGCACGTGAGCCTGTAGTCCCAGCTACTTGGGAGACTGAGGCACGAGAATCGCTTGAACCCAGGAGATGGAGGCTGCAGTGAGCTGGGATCATGCCACTGCACTCCAGCCTGGGCAACAGAGTGAGACTCTGTTGCAAAAAAAGGAAGGGAGGGAAGGAGGGAGGGAAAGATCCTTAAACACTTAATAACAACCTACCTCTAAAGAATTTCCAGAAAAGGATCACTGAAGTCCAGTGATTGGATAAGTCTACACTGTTTCACTGGTGATTCACAGAATTCATTAGTGTATTACTAATTTTGAAAAGCACTGCAATCAAAATTTAATTTTCTTTACTCTGAAATGTCCTAAATACATGTGGTCCATGAAACCCTGTTTGTTGTAAAAACCAATTAAAATCTAGTGGGACAACAGTGTTCCATGGAATGTAGGTGGAAAGCCAGAATGAAAGCATGCATTAACCACAATTAAATCTATGGCCTCAAAACTAGAAATACGTGTGTTTGCATTAGGACACTTATTCTATGTGGCACTTGATCCTTTCACTCCTATACCATTCCTTACTCCCTTTCATGGTGTATTACACTTTATGTCACATACTATCCAAATTTAAGCCAATAGGACATTCTTACAGTAAAGATAAATTACGAATTGTTCTTTTGTAAGAAGTACTCTGCATAAGCAAATTTTAAATAAACACAAAATCAAAACTAAAAATTTATCAAGGCTTTCTGCTTCTGGCCAAAAGGGAACCAGATTTACCCAGCCACATTAACCAATAAACCAAGAAGAATATGTGAAACAACATTTTCAGACAGTAGACACAAGTAATACAAGGCATTAATCTCTGAGAGAGGAGAGACAAACGAGGTGACCCCTACTACTATTCCAGCTTACTCCATGGAGAGAGTTCCGACACAAAGGCAAAGGTAGGGGAATGCAGGCGGAAGTGCTGTTTCCCAGAGGCAAAAATGAACTGGGAATCTGGGTACGCCAAGGCAGTTTAGAGTTCACAAGGTAGGAAGTGAGAGAGAAGGGGGCTGCAGAGAGAGGACTCTGGAGATTCTACACAGGCTCCCTCTTGAATCATCAAATAAATGAGTACATGGAGGTAAAGAAATTACCCTAGAACCCGGATATGATTACACATTGTAGGCCTGTATCAAAATATCTCATGTATCTCATATATACACCTACTATGTACCCATAAAAATTTAAAAATTTTCTTAAACTATTGGCTGGGCACAGTGGCTCACGCCTGTAATCCTAACACTTTGGGAGGCCAAGGCAGGAGGATCGCTTGAGGTCAAGAGTTCAAGATCAGCCTGGAAAACATAGGGAGACTCCATAGCTACAAAAAATTTAAAAATTAGCCAGGCATGGTGGTACACACCTGTGGTCCCAGCTATTTGGGAGGCCAAAGTGGGAGCACAGCTTGAGCTTGGAAGGTAAAGGCTATAATGAGACATGATCGTGCCACTGCACTCCAGCCAACAGGGCAAGACCCTGTTTCAATAAATAAATAAATACATAGACACACACACACACACACACACACCCAGGACCACCTAAAACAAACACTGGAAATATCCACATGGCTCAAACAGTACCAAACACAGTTGTGCTCCCACAAGTCAAAGTGGAAAAACTTATAATACAAGTAGCACCCCAAAGAATCCTAACAAGGATATTGCCTCCACACTGGGCAACATTAGCCCAAGACTAAAGGCTGCTCTATTCCCAGAGGCTTGCATAATTAAAAGCAAGCCTCAAAAGCATCAAACTATTTCCAAGTGATTTAACTGCATCCCAGAACAGAGTTCAAAAATACTTAAAATGAAATAATAGTATACAGAAAGCAATGAGATAAAATTCACTGTCTAGCATGCGGCCGGAATATTGAACGTAGGTGCGAACAATAGGAGTGTGTACCAGGAATCAAAGACAAAAGTTACCAGGCATGAGAACAATCAAGAAACTATAACCCACAATGAGAAAAATCAACCAATAGAAAATTAATCACAAATGATACAAATAGCAGCATTAGTCAAACTGTATTTCATATGCTCAAGAAAACAAAGAAAAACATAAACATGTTAAAGACAGGGAAAATATAAAACAGCCTAAACAAAAATTACAATGTCTTGAGGTAAAAAACATACTGATGAAATAAAGAGCAGATTAGGCCGGGCACAGTAGCTCATGCCTGTAATCCCAGCACTTTGGGAGGCCGTGGCAGATGGATCACCTGAGGCCAGGAGTTTGAGACCAGCCTGTCCAACATGGCAAATCCCTGTCTCCACTAAAAATACAAAAATTAGCCAGGCGAGGTGGCAGATGCCTGTAATCCCAGCTACCTGGAAGGCTGAGGCATTAGAATCGCTTGAACCCAGGAGGCACAGGTTGCAGTGAGCCGAGATTGCATCACTGCACTCCAGCATGGGCCACAGAGGGAGACTGACTGTCTTCAGTCAATCAATCAATCAATCAATCAGCCAGGCATGATAGCATGATGGCGCATGCCTGTAATCCCAGCTACTCAGGAGGCTGAGGCAGGAGAATCGCTCAAAGCCGGGAAGTGTAGGCTGCAGTAAGCCAAGATCACACCACTGCACTGTAGCCTGGACGACAGAGCGAGACTCTGTCTCAAAAAAAAAAAAAAAAAAAAAAAAAAAAGCAGAGAAGATTAGACACTGCAAAAGAAAAAAATTATTAGTGAACTTGAAGACATCGCAATACAAATAATCCACAACAAGATACAGCAAAGAAAAAGACTGAAAAAAAAATGAACAGAGCACAGTGATAGGATAATTTCAGATATCCTGATATACATATAATTAAAATGGGGGTAGGAGTGGAAAGTATAGAGGACACAGAAAAATATCTAAAGATACAAGAGCAAAAAATTTTCCGAATTTGGTGAAAATTGTAAAACCCACATGCCCAAGGAGCTCAACGGATCTCAAGCACAATAAACATCAAAAAGAAAAAGAAACTACAACACATAACACATAACGTAACCACATCACTTAACACCAGCAATAAAGAGAAAATCTCAAAAGCAGTCAAAGGCAGGAGACGTCTTACAGAGGAACAAAAATAAGGATGACAGAAAACTTCACCTCAAAAACAATGCAAAGGAGAAAACAGTGGAGTGCCATCTTTATGAACACAGGAGAGAAAAAAGTCAGTCTAGAATTCTATATATCAAGCCAAAATTTTTTTTAAATAAAGAAGAAAATTAAACTTTTGCAGACAAAGACAGAAAAATTAATTACTAGCTAATCTTCACTGTAAGAACTTAAAGTCGTTCAGGCAAATTTAGATCTACATAAAGGCATAAAAAGCAATAGAAATAGTAAATATGTGAGCAAATATAAAATAGTATATAAAATACATTTTAAAACATTCAAAACTCAACATTTTAAGAATATTCAAATTAGGCCGGGCGCAGTGGCTCACGCCTATAATCCCAGCACTTTGGGAGGCTGAGGCGGGAGGATCACCTGAGGTCAGGAATTCAAGACCAGCCTGGCCAACATGGCGAAACTCTGTCTCTACTAAAAACACAAAACTTAGCTGGGCCTGGTGGCAGGCACCTGTAATCCCAGCTACTCAGAAGGCTGAAGCGTAAGAATCACTTGAACGCGGGATGCGGAGGTTGCAGTGAGCCGAGATCACGCCACCGCACTCCAGCCTGGATGACAGAGCAAGACTCTGTTTCAAACAAACAAAAAGAAATTCAAATTAGAAAATGGACAAAAGACATCAACAGACATTCTACTGAATAAAATATACAGATGGCGAATAAGCACAAGAATAAGCACAAGAAAAGGTGTCCAACTTCATCCACTATTAGAGAAGCACAATTAAAATCACAATGAGGCCCAGTACTTTGGGAGGCTGAGGCAGGTAGATCACCTGAGGTCAGGAGTTCAAGACCAGCCTGGACCAGCCTGGGCAACACGGCGAAACCCCATCTCTACTAAAAACACAAAAATTAGCCGGGCATGGTGGTGCACACTTGTAATCCCAGCTACTAGGGGAGGCTGAGGCAGGAGAATTGCTTAAACCCGGGAGGCAGAGGCTGCAGTGAGCCAAGACTGTGCCACTGCACTCCAGCCTGGGCAACAGGCTCTGTCTCTTAAAAAAAAAAAAAAAAAAAAAAAAAAAAAAAGCACACACAATGAATTATATCCGCATACAATTATCAGAATGACTAAAATTTAAAAAACGGTGATAATAACAAATGCTAGTAAGTATACAAGGAAACTGGGTCACTCATACATTGCTAGTAGGAATATAAAATGGGGAAGATCATTTTGTAGTTCCTTCTGAAACTGAAAATGGACTCACCATACAACCCAGCAATTAGATTCTGGGTTAACCTTCATTCCAGGGAAATAAAAATTTTCAAGCAGAAACTTCCATGTGAATATTCAGAGCAGTTTATTTATAAGAGCCAAATATTGGCAGCTATCCAATGTCCTTCAATGGATGAGTAGTTAAACAAAATGTGGTATATCCATAACCATAGAATATAACTCAGCAATAAGAGAAGACTACTAATATACACGGTAATTTGGATGAACAACAAGGAGACTATGCCACCATCAGAAAATACATGCTACATGCTACATGATTCCATCAGATTGGTGGTTCCCAGAGGTTAGGTATGGGGTGGGGAGATGATTGTGGGGATTGGTGTGGCTATAAAGGGACAGCACAAAGGAATCTTGTGATGGTACAGCTAAATATCTTGACTGTAGTTGTGGTTACACGAAACTACACCTGATAAAATTGCATAGAGCCATACAAACACGCACAAATAAGTACATACATACCTGGTGAAATCTAAATAAGCTTTACCAATGTCAATCTCCTTATCTTGATATTGTACGGTAGTTAAGCAAGATGCTAACATTGGGGAAAGTTGGGTAAAGAGTGCACAAGACCTCCCCCGTCCATTTCTTCACAACTTCCTATGAAGCTACAACTATTTCAAAATAAAAGAGTTTTTGAAAAAATTAAAAAGCAGCTGGGCACAGTGGCTCATGCCTGTAAGTAATCCTAGCATTTTGGGAGGCCGAGGCAGGCAGATCACAAGGTTAGGAGTTTGAGAACAGCCTGGCCAACATGGTGAAACCCTGTCTCTACTAAAAATACAAAAATTAGCTGAGCGTGGTGGTGCACGCCTGTAGTCCCAGCTACTGGGGAGGCTGAGGCAAGAGAATTGCTTGAACCTGAGAGGCGGAGGTTGCAGCGAGCCGAAATCACACCACTGCACTCCAGCCTGGCAACAGAGCGAGACTCTGTCTCAAAAAAAAAAAAAAAAAGAAAAAGAAAAGAAAAAAAAGAAAAAATTAAAAAGCAAAAGACAGAGTTCATCAGTTTTGACATGAAAGCAAGACCTAACTATATGCTTGCTCCCTACAAGAAATTCTCTTTAAATATAAAGACACAAAAATGTTAAAAGTAGGCCAGGCACAGTGGCTCATGCCTCTAATCCCAGCACTTTAGGAGGCCGAGGTGGGTGGATCACAAGGTCAGGAGATCAAGACCATCCTCTAACGTGGTGAAACCCTGTCTCTACCAAAACTACAAAAAATTAGCCGGGCGTGGTGACGGGCACCTGTAGTCCCAGCTACTCGGGAGGCTGAGGCAGGAGAATGGCGTGAACCCGGGAGGCGGAGCTTGCAGTGAGCGGAGACCGCGCCACTGCACTCCAGCCTGGGCGACAGAGTGAGACTCCGTCTCAAAAAAAAAAAAAAAAAAAAAGTAAAAAGTAAAAAGATATATTATGCTAACATTAATGAAAACTAGAGAAGCTGTATTAATATCACAGTGAATTTCACAGCAAAAAATATAACCAGAGATACAGAGGGTCATTTTTTAACTATAAACGAATCAATCCATCAAGAGGATATAATAAATCCTAAACACTCATCTACCTAATAAATGAGTTTGAAAATACATTAAGCAAAAACTGGCAGCACAGAAAGACTAGAAGTAGATATACAATCAGTAGGATAGAGAAGACTTGAGAAATACAATCAACCAAAGTTGAACTAACTGCTATTTTTGCATGAGAATATACATTCTTTTCAGGTGCACAGAAAATACTCACCAACATAGACCATATGCTAGACCATAAAGCAACTTTTAAAGTTTTTGAAAAGATTCAAATCATACAAAGTATGTTTCCTAAACAATAGTATTTTGGAAATCCCCCCAAGTATCTGGATATGAATCCCCTAACGTACTGCTAAAAAACCCACCGGTCAAAACAGAAATCAAAAGGCAAATTGGGCCAGGCGTGGTGGCTCACGCCTGTAATCCCAGCACTTTGGGAGGCCCAGGCGGGTGGATCACTTGAGGTCAGGAGTTCGAGACCAGCCTGGTCAACATGGTAAAACCCCGTCTCTACTGAAAATACATAAATTAGCTGGGCATGGTGGTGCACACAGGAGAATTGCTTGAACCTGGGAAGTGGAGGTTGCAATGAGCCAAGATCGTGCCACTGCACTCCAGCCTGGGCAACAGAGCGGGACCCCATCTCAAAAAAAAAAAAAAAAAAAGATATATATTGAAATGAATGTAAATGAAAACACAATATAGCAAAATCTGTGAATGAAGCTAAAGAAGTGCTTTAATAAATGGAAAAAAGACAAATCTCCTGTTGAGAAAACTCCCAAATAATGTATGTATTATTCTAGCCCTGAAGGAGGGAGAGTATAATTTTTGATGACATGAAACTGTTACCTGACTTCTGTGATCTTCCTCCAAAAAACTCGCAACCCCAGTCTAATCATCAGCAGAACATCAGACCTATACCAGTAGAGGAGCATCTAATACACCTGACCAGTATTCCTCAAAACTAAGGTCATCAAAAACAAGGAAAGTCTGAGAAAATGTCAGCCAAGAAGAGCCTAGAGACATGACAACTCAATGTAATGTAGTATCCTGGATGAGATCCTGGAACAGTAAAAACTAAGGAAACCTAAATAAACTATGGACTTTAAGCTAATAATAAAGTATCAATATTGGTTCATTAATAGTAACAAATAGATCATACTAAGATGTTGATAACAAGGTAAACTGAGTGCAGGAATGCTCTGTCTTCGATTTTTCTATAAATCTGAAACTGTTGCAAAAGTAAAGTCTATTTTAAAAATTATACTACACACCTAGGAAAACTTCAATCCTCCCTCCCTTTTTATGATCTGTCAGAATATTTATTTCTACTGTTCATGACATACCTCTTTGACATTTTTAAGAGTTACATCATGGCAAAGATCATGAATCACACATGCAAACTGTAAACTTGTAAACATGTAAAACTTGTAAACATGAAAAATGTAAGCATGTAAACTGCCATTTCCTCTCCCACTTTCACCTAAATATACAGCCTGTTTCCTAATATGCAAATAACATTTAATGGCTAAATCAGGAATCTGAGATACCTTTCAACTGTATTTCCTTACAAATTATTCTAGTTTATTAGTTCAAACTGATAATTCTTCAACCACACAAAAACTGTATTGTTATACTAATAGAATCAAAATGAGATTTCACTTATATAAAGCAGTGTCTTTCAAACTGGAGTCCACATGTATTCTCCTAGAATTTTCACTATGGAAAAATTTTTAATTTTTAAATTTCTATCATTTAGAAATGCCTGATAAAGCATTCTTATTCTTCTCACATTTTGATAACCCTATATCCAAATACTGACAAGCAATGCTAACACCCATATTTACCTTCACAACCATACTGATGCCAAGCAAAGCCACTTTTAGTAGCAAATTGTTCATTCCCCAAAAGAGATAATATGCAAAATAGAAGAGTTTCATACAAGTTATAATGGAAAAAAATCTATAGGTGAATGAAGTAGTACACAGTAGTAAAGGCATGCCAAAAGAAACTTGAGCTGTCATAATTCTAACATTAATCAAGTGATTTATTATGACAAAATATCATCCATCATATTAATGTTACTTTCAATTTTTGTACTGGGTTTAGTTCAGTTTATATTTAATTTATAAATTACATTTATAAATCTGTTTTCTAGTAGTAGAAAAAATACACATAAGGAATTTATTCAGAGATGTTTGAACAAGCCAACATAGTTTCTGGAAGAAATCTTTTTACCATTACCTTTCCCTTGGTATAAGACACTGTAAAGTCACAAAGAAAAGCCATTACATTCACTCAAGAATATGTCCAGTTGTGCTTTAGGTTTCACACTTTAATATCTTTAACTTTAAATGTAACTTTACATGTAATTTTAAAGACAAACTTAATTTTAAGAATTGCAAGAATGCGATACTTTTGCCTAACTAGACATTATTAACTAAACTAAAAGCTTTAAAACTCAGATTAAAAATAAAACCCCAATAACAGCTTTAAAACTCAGATTAAAAATAAAACTTAACAAATCTCGGTTTAAGTTCCAGCTCCACCATCTGGTAACTGTGAGATCTTAGTAAAGCCATTTAAAACACTCTGAACCTTAGTTTCCTCATATGTAAAATAAGAATACTATACTATTTCTTCTGCCTATCTCATATAAGGAAGCGCAGGAGGAATAAAACCTACCCACATTGCCAGTATGTTTTCTATTCCTTCTGGACAGAAAAGGTCAACTCATATAAACAGCTCACATCAGAAAAAGACCAAAATGTAACAATCTTGTCATCATTTTTAAATGAAAAAGAATTTAACCTACGTTTGAACATTTACTACACAGATATAACACATCTGTTATTACAACAAACTGAGGAAATAAAGGGATAAAAGATTCATGCTCTCTCAAGGTATGTGTGTGTTGAGGGGTGGAGACACTTAAAGAGACAATTCTACTGTGCTATCACAAATATGATCAAGAAAATATGGCTGGGCTCCGTGGCTCACCCTTGTAATCCCAGCACTTTGGGAGGCCAAGGCAGGCAGATCACTTGAGGTCAAGAGTTCGAGACCAGCCTGGCAAACATGGTGAAACCCTCTCTCTACTAAAAATACAAATATTAGCCGGGGATGGTGGCACGTGCCTGTTAATTACAGCTACTAGGGAGGCTGAGGCAGGAGAATCGCTTGAACCTGGGAGGCGGAGGTTGCAGTGAGCCAAGATCGGGCCACTGCACTCTAGCCTGGCAACAGAGCGCAACTCTATTTAAAAAAAAAAAAAAAAAAAAAAAAAGTCAGTATATAGACAGACCGTGTCCTCACAGAAATAGCAATCATGCAGGAAAGACAAAATTTTAAAATGGTAAGATGGGCTGGGCACTGTAGCTCATGAGCCTGTAATCCCAACACTTTGGGGAGGCTGAGGCAGGAGGATCGCTTGTGCCCAAGAGTTCAAGATCAGCCTGGGCAACACAGTGGGACCCTGTCCCTACAAAAAATTTTAAAATTAGTCAGGTGTTGTGGTGTGCACCTGTAGTCTCAGCTACTAGGAAGGCTGAGGTGGGAGGATTGCTTGAGCCTAGGAGGTCGAGCCTGCAGTGAGCCATGATCACGCCACTGCACTCCAGCCTAGGTGACAGTGAGACCCGGTCTCTAAATAAAAGAATAAATAATTTTTTAAAAAATAGAAAAATGCATGACACTACAGAGAAAATATGGTATACTACTAAAGTATATAGCAGTGAGGGATGGGCAGTCTAAGGAAACACACATTAGCAAGAAAAAAGTTGCATTTTTCTTTAACTTTCTCATTCTTTCCTCTTTTAAACAGTAAAGGCAGCCAAAGCATAGGGGGAAAATTTAATTCAAAAAGTTCAGTGTTGATAAGTAAATTGCTACAGATCCTTCTTTCCTTCCTTCCTTTCTTTCTTCCCTCAAACATTACTATGAAATCTATCCTTTTGACAGAATATAGTCATAAGGGCACAAGTATTCCTCCCCACAGAAGAATACTTACTATTTCTAGCCTGCTTGGTCAACAATGAACATTAAGTATATGTTTATGAAAGATGCCCCAGTCCTTTATGGGAAAAAGGGCATCAAAAAATACAGTAGTCGCCCTTATTCACAGAGGAAATGTTCCAAGACCCCAGTGAATGCCTAAAGCCTTAGATAGTACAGAACCCTATATATATTATGTTTTTTCCTATACATACATGCCTATAACATTTAACTTATAAACTAGGCACAATAGATTAACAATAACTAATAAAATAGAATGATTATAACAATAAATTACGATAAAAGTTATGTCAATGTGGTCTTTCTCTCTAAATATTGTATTGCACTGTACTCACCGTTCTTCTTGTGATGAACTTCAGTATATGATTTTTTTCTTTCCTTATTAAGTACTTTCTCCTGTTCATTAAAAGGAAGCACTTCATGGCTTCTCTTTGTCATATCCAAATTGACAGCATCACTTCTCTTGTGTTTTGGGGTCATTATCAAGTCAAATAAGGGTTACTTGAACACAAGCACTTTGATACCACCACGGTCAATCTGATAACTCAGACGGCTACTAAGTGGACTAACAGTGGGCAGTGTAAACAGTGTAGATAAGCTGGACAAAGGGATAATTCACCTCCTAGGCAGGACGGCGCGAGATTTCATCATGCTACTCGGAAAAGGGTGCAATCTAAAACTTAGGAGTTTCTGGAACTTTCCATTTAATATTTTCTGACTGCAGTTAACCACAGGTCAACTGAAACCACACAAAATGAAACCGTGGATAAGAGCGTACACTACTCTATTACAAAGCAGATTAGCTATACCGCTCTTCTACGATAAAAGGTTTTTTCATGACAGCAGATATTTCTTATCTCCAACAGGGAGAATACAGATCCAAGGCCAGCCACTGGTGTACAATACCAGAGGGTGATGAACACAAGCAATAAATTGGGCTAGGTCTCAGAAAAGGAGAAATGTCACTTTTTCCAGCATTGGAACAGAGGGATGTCATTTTTAGCTACAATACCTACATTTTCCAAAACTAAAGTTTGTGCCCTTTCTGTTCTTGTTCATTTAAAAAGAAGTAGCAACATAAACTTATGACCAGCAACATTAAAAAAGGTTAAAATAAATAGCCATTTTTCTACATATCCACCGTATTATCACCACTCACAGAATTTTCATACTAAGCAGATGACTAATGGCAAGAAAAAAACCTTGGAGCTAGGGTCAATGCTTAGGAAACATCCACAATGTACAACTGACTAAAGCAGTTGTCTAGATTCTAGAAAAGCCTAGCCAGCTCCAAATGTTTCTATCAACACAGAATGTAAATGTAGCAGGACAGACTCATAACTAGGTTTACCACTATGGGTCAAAAATTAACCCAAGAAAATAGTGTAAGACAGTGGCTGTATGACTTTTTGGCCACAGAATGCTCTCACTTCAGACATACTCTCACAAGAGTATCCAGTATTATGCTCAGTTCCAAGCTAGCTTTGCTAATGCCACCCACTTTGTCCAACCACTCAAGAAAGTATACTAGATGTAAATAAGAAGGGTGGTATTATAGAGAAAACTTTGAATTACATCTGGTTCTTTTCCAAAAGTAAATAACTTACAAAAACTGGTACTTTGATGAGTAGTTTAGCCTATCCACAGTCTCACAGCTGGTAAGTGGCAAAGTCTAGGGATAGGGTCAGGGAACATATGAAAAAGAAACATCCCAAAGAATACCTAGAATCCACAACCTAATAGTAACACCTTTCTTATGATTCACTCCTGACACAGTGCTCTTCCTGGAATCATTTCCTTCATTTCCTTTATCTACCTAAAAAACTTATCTGAGACATAAAAAACTTCTGCATTAACATATATGAGACATCATTCTAACATATCCTATTCTTGTTCACGAAGTAGATTATCAGAATTGTTAATTATTAACAACATTTACTCACTGCTAAGTACGGTGCACTTTTTACATGCCTTGGCTCATTTAATTCACAGAAACCTATGAGGTAAGTACAAATGACCCTTAAATAACGAGGCAGATAGGCATGCTGACCCCCCCAGCACAGCTGAAAATTCACAGGTAACTTTTGACTCCCCCAAAACATAACTAGTGTTGGGAATAAAGTTTTTGGTGTCACAAAAAAAGAATTAATGCGGGAACAAATGATCTCTCAGAAAGGCGAGCTTTACTTTCTGCAGAAAGGGTGCTACTAAATAGCTGTCCAGCCAGGAGAGCACACCGAACAAAGGAGACAGGGTTATTTATAACCTGACACATCGATCCTACTGCTGTGTCCAGTTTCCATTGGCTGAAATAGGATCTCACATTTTACACTTTACCCAATTGGCTACTAGTTTAAAACTTTTTTAATTGGGTAGGGGGAACAGAAGAAAGAAAGAAAAGGAAGTTGTCCAGGAATAGTTAAGGACGCATCTTCAAACAAGGAATGGCATGCACTATGGGCTGGGACTTGTCTAGTTCTGCCCAGGCATGCCGGAGCAAGCTAGGACAGCTGATATGGAATATGTGTGTGTGTGTGTATACATATATATATGTATACACACACACACAAATAGTGGATAGCAATCTTATAGTAAGAAATTGTGACTTTTTATAGTCTTTGAAGAACTTTCCCATTTCTCACACTACTAATAGCCTACTGTTGACCAGAAGTCTTACCAATAATATAAACAGTTAACACAGCCGGGCATGGTGGCTCACGCCTGTAATCCCAGCACTTTGGGAGGCCAAGACGGGCGGATCACCTGAGGTCAGGAGTTCGAGACCAGCCTGGCCAACATGGTGAAACCCAGTCTCTACAAAAAAAATACAAAAAATTAGCCAGACGTGGTGGCGGGTGCCTGTAATCTCATTTACTCGGGAGGCTGAGACAGGAGAATCGCTCGAACCCAGGAGGCGGAGGTCGCAGTGAGCCAAGATCACACCACTGCACTCCAGCCTGGGCAACAAACAGCAAAACTCCGTCTCAAAAAAAAAAAAAAAAAAAAAAACAGTTAACACGTATTTGGTATATGTATTATATACTGTATTCTTACAATAAGCTAGAGAAAAGAAAATATTATTAAGAAAATCATAAGCAGCATAAAATACATTTTCTATTCTTAAGTGGAAGTGGATCACCATAAAGGTCTTCATCATCGTCATCTCCATTTTGAAGAGGAGGAGGAGCAGAAAGAGAAGTTACTCTTCCTGTTTACAGGGGTAGCATGTGTGGAAGAAAACCCATATGTAAGTGGGCCCACGCAGTTCAAACCCTTGTTATCCAAAGATCAACTGTACAATTATCCTTATTTTACAGATGAGGAAAGTAAGGCGTAGAGCGTTAAAAGGCTTACTTAAAAGCAATGAGGGCAGATAACATTGCAAACTTTGAGTATAACACATGGTATATTTATTCTTACCACAATCATGTATTAATTCACCTCCAGGTAGATGGTAAAAATGTTACAATATAATAATCAATATGCAGGAGTGCAGAGAGAGTGTGTGACAATCAGAAGTAGACGAAGCTATTAGGAAAGACAACTGCTCTGAAATTTTAGTACCTATTTTAAAAGGAAAATAAGCTGATTCTCTCTCAGGTTCACTGAGGGCCTTTGGACCTAATATAAATATTCTTCTCAACAGTCCTTTCCACAAGTGTCTTGCTCAACCCTCTCTGTTCAGTAGGTCATTAATTTAGATTCCAATGATATGCAATTCATGATAATCCAAATGAACAGAAATTACCTTGGCACTCTGAAGCACTGTTTTTCCCAAGTAGTGTTTTATGGAAAAAGGATTTCCAACTATAAAACATACGTGTGTTGTGTAGTGGATCATGATGTAAAATGCATTTCTTCCCACTGTCATGATTGGAAAAGAAAATTCTAATAAACACTGTTTAAAAGTTTATGAAAAGGCCAGGAGCAGTGGCTCATGCCTGTAGTTCCAGCACTTTGGGAGGCCGAGGTGGGCAGATCACCTGAGGTCGAGAGTTCAAGACCAGCCTGACCAACATGGAGAAACCCGTCTCTACTAAAAATACAAAAAAACTGACTGGGTATGGTGGCATGGCCTGTAGTCCCAGCTACTCGGGAGGCTGAGGCAGCAGAATCACTTCAACCTGGGAGGCGAAGGTTGCAGTGAGCCAAGATCTCGCCATTGCACTCCAGCCTGGGCAACGAGAGCAAGGCTTCGTCTCAAAAAAACAAACAAACAAAAAAAAAGTTTATAACCTCTCCCTCTCCCTCCCCCTCTCCCCCCTCCCCCTCTCTCCCTCTCCCTCCTTTCCACGATCTCCCTCTGATGCCGAGCCGAAGCTGGGCTGTATTGCCACCATCTCTACTCACTGCAACCTCCCTGCCTGATTCTCCTGCCTCAACCTGCCGAGTGCCTGCGATTGCAGGCACGCGCCGCCACGCCTGACTGGTTTTCATATTTTTTTGGTGGAGACGGGGTTTCGCTGTGTTGGCCGGGCTGGTCTCCAGCTCCTAACCCAGAGTGATCTGCCAGCCTCGGCCTCCCGAGGTGCCGGTATTGCAGATGGAGTCTCGTTCACTCAGTGCTCAATGTTGCCCAGGCTGGAGTGCAGTGGCGTGATCTCGGCTCGCTACAACCTCCACCTCCCAGCCGTCTGCCTTGGCCTCCCAAAGTGCCGAGACTGCAGCCTCTGCCCGGCCGCCACCCCGTCCAGGAAGTGAGGAGCGTCTCTACCTGGCCGCCCATCGTCTGAGATGTAAGGAGCGCCTCTGCCCTGCCGCCCCGTCTGGGATGTGAGGAGCGCCTCTGCCCGGCCGCGACCCCATCTGGGAGGTGAGGAGCGTCTCTGCCCGGCCGCCCCGTCTGAGAAGTGAGGAGTCCCTCTGCCCGGCAGCCGCCCCGTCTGAGAAGTGAGGAGCCCCTCCGCCCGGCAGCCGCCCCGTCCGGGAAGTGAGGAGCGTCTCCGTCCGGGAGGTGGGGGGCAGCCCCCGCCCGGCCAGCCGCCCCGTCCGGGAGGGAGGTGGGGAGCAGCCCCCGCCCGGCCAGCCGCCCATCCGGGAGGGAGGTGGGGGGCAGCCCCCGCCCGGCCAGCCGCCCCGTCCGGGAGGGAGGTGGGGGGCAGCCCCCGCCCGGCCAGCCGCCCCGTCCGGGAGGGAGGTGGGGGGCAGCCCCCGCCCGGCCAGCCGCCCCGTCCGGGAGGGAGGTGGGGGCCAGCCCCCGCCCGGCCAGCCGCCCCGTCCGGGAGGGAGGTGGGGGCCAGCCCCCGCCCGGTCAGCCGCCCCGTCTGGGAGGGAGGTGGGGGCCAGCCCCCGCCCGGCCAGCCGCCCCGTCAGGGAGGGAGGTGGGGGGGCGCCTCTGCCCAGCCGCCCCTTCTGGGAAGTGAGGAGCCCCTCTGCCCGGCCGCCACCCCGTCTGGGAGGTGTACCCAACAGCTCATTGAGAACAGGCCATGATGACGATGGCGGTTTTGTCGAACAGAAAAGGGGTAAATGTGGGGAAAGGATGGAGAAATCAGATTGTTGCTGTGTCTGTGTAGAAAGAAGTAGACATAGGAGACTCCATTTTGTTATGTACTAAGAAAAATTCTTCTGCCTTGGGATGCTGTTGATCTATGACCTTACCCCCAACCCGGTGCTCTCTGAAACATGTGCTGTGTCCACTCAGGGTTAAATGGATTAAGGTCGGTGCAAGATGTGCTTTGTTAAACAGATGCTTGAAGGCAGCATGCTCGTTAAGAGTCATCACCACTCCCTAATCTCAAGTACCCAGGGACACAAACACTGCGGAAGGCCCCAGGGTCCTCTGCCTAGGAAAACCAGAGACCTTTGTTCACTTGTTTATCTGCTGACCTTCCCTCCACTATTGTCCTATGACCCTGCCAAATCCCCCTCTGCGAGAAACACCCAAGAATGATCAATTAAAAAAATAAAAATAAAAATAAAGCTACTTGCAAAAATAAATAAGCTAAAGAGAAAAAAAAAAAAAAAGTTTATTAAAAAAATGAGGCCAAATCCGGCAGATCATTTGAGGTCAGGAGTTCCAGACCAGCCTGGCCAACATGACAAAACTCCGCCTCTACTAAAAATACAAAAAAATTAGCCGGGCATGGTGGCATACGCCTGTAGTCCCAGCTACTCGGAGGCTGAGGCAGGAGAATTGCTTGAACCCGGGAGGCGCAGGTTGCAGTGAACCAAGATCACGCCACTGCACTCCAGCCTGGGTAACAGGAGCGAGACTTCGTCTCAAAAAAAGTTTATGAAAAAAATAAGAGTAACCTTCATTCCTATATTAGAGAATGAGACATTCTAATTAGGAAGACAAAGATGACTGAAAGCTTCCATTATAGCTACTTCAAGCCATCACAAATATGACCTCCTGAAGATTTCCTCGTCTTCTTAAAGAGTATAGAAAACACAACTGAACCATTTCTTCAGTTAAATTAAGTGTAATTTAACGAAATAATCATTAAGAAAAAAAGGTTATTATACTGTGTTATTTTAATAAAAACAAGACCATTAAGAATTGATCCTAAACAGCCACAAAGTTCTATGCTTTTATCTCCTTTATTCTTTTCACACAGTCACCTAATTTTTTTCACTACTACACTACTTGACATCAGTATACTAGCATGCAACAACTTCTCTCCTAATCCACATGTTCTAATCTTCTACGGGAAAGAAAATCAAATAAGCAGCCATCTTTATTAGACTAGCATCTGAAATAAAAATAAACTCAGTAACTGGACTGTGAGATACATTTTGACTTAAAGACCTTTCCTTTTTGTCCTACTTCTTATTTCACAGTACATTACAGAAATGTATAGATGACTAATACTCTATGGTATTAGTATTTTGAAATGTATAGTTATCTATAGGTGACTATACATTTCAAAACAGAGAATGGTAAATAAAGGTCCTCCATATAGTATAGAAGACACGATCAAAATATAATCATTTGGGTGGGGGGGTGAAGGGTGGCAGCAAAGTCAAAGATAAGCTATTAAATGAAAGTTATTAAAGTGCCCACCATGCAAGTAAACAATACAAATAAGAGTGAAGATCCAGAGACCTTTAACCACTATAGGAGACATCAACAGCAAAAGGGATAAATTCATGTATTTGAAAGCTGGAATACTATTCAGCAATAAAAACAGATGATGTTTCTGTTTTTGCAGACTCAAGGATGAATAAGAAGGATGAATCTCAAATGTGTTGTTGAGCAAATGCAGCCAAACACAAGAGTACCTATTATACGGTTCCATTATATAAAATTCTAAAATAAACAAAATTAATCTATGATGATAGAAGTCGGTGTAATGGTTACCCTTGAGGAGGAAGATAAAGGTATTAACTATGAAGGGGCAAGAGATGCTTCAAATTGCTACTACTGTTCCACTTCCTGATTTGAGGTAGCATTTACCAAATGTGTTTACTATGTGATAATTCACTGAATGGCACACTTGTGATATGTGAACTCAAATGGGTTCATGTTACACTTCAACAAGTTTCCTTAAAAACAAAAATCATCACGCAAAGGACTTCTGGTTAAACATGACAATTTGAAAATGGAGTTTATCTCTGTTCCCTTCCAACATCTCTGAAAAGAAAGTGAAGGAATTAAAAGACAGCAACCCTAAAAGTATAGCCAATACTTCCTAAAAATGGCCACAATATCCTCCATGTCACATCCTTTTCTGCAGTGTGGCCTTGCCTCTTCCACATCAAGAGATGGGGTTTCTGTCCCCTCTCCTAAAATCTGGGTAGGCTTTGACCAACAGGTTAAGGCAAAAATGACACTGTGTGACTTCTGACGACAGGTCACTTAAAAGGACATGCAGCTTTCTACTTGGTCCTCTTATACACTCACTCTTGGATCCCTGAGCTTCTATATAACTACCTTAAACGAGCCACGCTGCGAAGGCCATATACAGGCCCTTGGGTTGACAACACAGCTGAGCCCACCCTTCTACACATCCTTGCCAAGGTGCCACACATGTGATGAAGCCATCCTTCAGTCTCTCTCTGCCATGAGTCATCACAACTGAGGCCCCAAACATGTACAGCAAAAAGAAGATATCCCTGCTGTACCCTTTCCAAATTCCTGACCCACAAATCCTGTGAACATCATAACATGGTGGCATTGGTGGTGGTTTGTTATGCAACAAGATAACCAGACCAGAAAGGGAGAGAAGACAACAACAGACAAAGCAGGTCCATAAATTATGAAACACAAAAAGTACATGAAATGCCAAGTGTCTTAGATTTCAGCTACCAAGACAAAAGCCCTTTCAAGCAGCAGAATCCTGGAAAGAAATGATGGCAGGAACTGAAGACTAATGAAAAAAACTGAATAAGAACTAATTAGTCCTCTAGACCTACTCCTCCAGAAAACACTACCAGGGAACTGTCCCTCCTCTATTACTTTTTCCCCTACCCCAATAAAAAATTAAACATTTAACTCAACAGAGATGTTAAATTAAAACAGACACACTGAGCACAGGTCAGGGTGCAGAATGGCCCAAGTCCACTTCCACAGTTTGGCTATCAAAACACTAGCTGCCAGGCTTATGCTTCTTGCAGCCCCAGGATGAGTGAAACTCCCAGAATGCCAGCTGTCCAACAGGCCCAGTGACCTATACAACAACAGTCACCTTTGAAGGATACAGGTAATTTAAAAAAAAAAAAAAAAAAAAAAAAAAAAAAGGAGGCCAGAAGCAGTGGCTCACACCTGTAATCCCAGCACTTTGGGAGGCCAAGATAGGTGGATCACTTGAGGTCAGGAGTTCGAGACCAGCCTGATCAACATGGTGAAACCCCATCTCTACTAAAAAAAAATACATGCTACTCTAGAAGCTGAGACAGGAGAATCACTTGAGAACACGGGAAGTGAAGGTTGCAGTGAGCCAGGATCGCGCCACTGCACTCCAGCCTGGGCGACAGAACAAGATTCTGTCTCAGAAAAAAAAAAAAAAAAACCACACACACACACACACACACACACACACACACACACACACACACAATTAGCCGGGCGTGGTGGCACACGCCTGTAATCCCAGCTACTTGAGAGGCTGAGGCAGGGGAACTACTTGAACCTGGGAGGCAGAGGTTGCAGTCAGCTGAGATGGCACCACTGCACTCCAGCCTGGGCAATAAGAGCGAAGCTCCATCTCAACAACAACAACAAAAAAAGGAACTGATAAATTACCTGATGTGTCTGACCATATTGGGGCTTACATACATATGACAGAAAACACAGAAAATTAAAACAGTAACAAAAAGCCAATTAATGCCTCAAAAAAAAGTACATGGAAAGGAAAAGTAACCATAGTGAACAGCACTTATTTATGTAGTTTTAATAATCTAAATGTTGATTTAACACAAAGATACAACACTATGGACAAGAAGGGAAATGCAGGGGCAAATGGAGAAGAGAGCGGGGGGAAAAGGTTACCTTCCATAATAGGAAAATGTCTAAAATAGAAAAATGAAGAAATGTCAGCAATGGCAATGTGAAATGTGATGATAAATAAGAGAAGAAAGCGCTAAAGAATGGGAAGTGGAAAGAGAAGTTAAAAAGTAAAACTAGAACTGTACACTTTATGCAAATTATGTATCAATAATGCTGCTCCTAACAAGAAAAGATAGGCCCAGCACCACAGTGGCTCACGCCGATAATCCCAACACTGGGAGGCCGAGGTGGGCTCACTTGAGGACAGGAGTTGAAGACCAGCCTGAGCAACATGGCGAAACCCCATCTCTCTCTCTCTCTCGCTCGCTCTCTCTCTCTCTATACACACACATACACACACACACACACAGTCTCTCTCTCTACATATATATATACACACACAATATTTAAAAATAAAATTAAAAAAGAAAAGATGAATTTTTTTTTATTATTCTGGAAGCACAAAGAGGAATTGGTTCTACCTCTACACGATTAAGGGAAAGCTTCATAAAAAGAGAAAGGAAGCCATTTAAGGGTCTTGAAATAAAAATAAGAAGAAAAGATGGAGGGCCATACATGGTATCTCACACCTGTAATCTCAGCAATTTGGGAGGCTGAGGTGGGAGCATCACTTGAGCTCAGGAGTTCAAGACCACCTTGGGCAACACACTGAGACCTCATTTTTACTAAACATTTAAAAAAAATTAGCCAGGCGTGGTACATGCCTGTAGTCTCAGCTACTCAGGAGGCTGAGGCAGGAAGATAGCTTAATCCGGGGAGAGTGTGACTGCAGTCAGCCATGACCGCACCACTGCACTCCAGCCTGAGCTACAGAGAAAGACTGTGTCCAAAAAGAAAAAGAAAAGATGGAGGAGAAGTATTGAGGATGGGGTTTAAAAGTTATATGGAGGCCCAAATGTTGAGGGACATCAAATTTTACTTTTCTTTGAGAAGATTTTTGAGTAAAAATCTATCACTGAGGGGAGTACAAAGAATGATTCTCTGTAGAGACCAAACCCAAGAAGCATTAGCTACTGTACTACCTGAGCAAAGCAAAACAGAACGGAAAAAAAATTATAGCCACATATACAGGCACAAGTGTGCATATATATATTTGCCTTTAATTTTTAAAACAAAAAGTTATAAACTTTAAATGGTTGAGGAGGGAATATGATAGTAGATTTGGTTCTGGAACAATGTAAATATTTCACAATCATATGTATTTTAAGTGTTACACTATAAATAAAGCAATCTTTATTAAGTTAAAAAAGCAATCTTTATAAAGCCAAAAGCAAAATGAAACAAACAAACCTTACTATGTAGCCAGCTGATAACGTAACCAGACATAGAACAATTATTTCAAAGAACTTTAAAACAGCAATTTAACCAAATACTCCCAGTGGAAAATACCTTAGGGACAAAAATAAAAGAACTACAAAAAAATCCTCAAGCTACAATTCAAAACCACGTACAGTCATGCATCCCTTAAGACCAGGATATATCCTGATAAATGCAACATTAAGCAATTCCATCCCTCTGCACACACAATAGAGTATACTTACACAAACCTAGATGGTATATCCTACTACACACCTAGGCTACAAATCTGGCACAGCATGTTACTGTACTGAATACAACAGACCAATGTAACACAGTGGTAAATATTTGTGTCTAAACATATCTAAACATAGAAAAGGTACAGTAAAAATATGGTATTATAATCTTACGGAACCAACCTTACCATCATTGACCAAAATATTGTTACATGGCAGATGACTGTAGTTCATGGTAGTGCTGGTACTGTTATTCCAACACTGCTAATGTATGTAGTATGTGATAAAGAAACTGAGTCATTATGTTGTCTTTGAGAACCAAAATTTTCAACATAGAAGAAAAGACATATTTAAAATTGATAACAAAACATAGTCCTGAATTTGAACTGAAAGATCTGTGTGAAATCATAATTTTAAAACCTTCAGAAAGAAATGAAGTGTGACATCAGCAAAAATGGTGGCTTAAGAACCTCTAACAATTCCTCTCCCATGAGAAAACGAGCAAATAGTTTCAGAATTAACTTTATAATAACTCTGGAAACGAATCAAAGGCTTGCAGGAATCTTGGAAGCGTTTAGTGAAGAAAAATGGCCAAATCTTAGTAAAAACAGAAAGCTTTGTGGCTTTTTAATTTGCCCTAGTCCCATTTTCTCCATACAGCTCTGCAGTAGACTTGAAAACAAACAGCATAATAGATTTCTGGTAAAATCCAGCAGCCTGAAAAGCCAGCAGAGGGAGTACAATGAGGCTGAAGCTCCTTCAAAGCCTCATTCCCAGAAAATTCACCTGTATAAATGTTCCCTGGAAGATCCCTCTTGCAAAGCTAGGTATTTCACATAAATAGAGTTCACCAGTGTGAAATCCCTTTACTTGAAGGCCATTTGTTGAAAAGAATTCCAGGGAATTGTTTAGCTTAGAGGCTGGCTAAAGCAGTGGATAACAACACAGACAAACAAAAGACTAACCAAAAACTTCAGAAGGAAAAGCAGGAGACTGAGATGTCTGTAAGAGTTTTAAAAGCTCCAATAAAAATATGAAAAACCTAAGAATCAAGAAAGCCAAGCACAGATAAGGGGCTGTGTGCACGCCCAGAAAGATCTGAGAAGTCCCCAGGTGCTCACCTCCGCTTTACCATGAGGCTCTGCACAATCAAAATAATGGCTATGGCAATGTTGTCAAACTGACTGCACAGAACACCCTTCAGCAAAGACTGGGAGACTTAGTGGTCCCAGACAGTTGAGGAAGTCACTCACTAAAATAAACAAGGAGAGAATTCAGTGGTAATACATAACAAAGAACACAGACTTTTAAAAATTAATTCAGAGAAGTCACTAAACAAAGAAACAACTACAAGAAACAAAAGCCAATACTGCAAAGGGGGAACCTTCTGCTTTCACTTTCTACATTACAATAAAACGTCCAGTTTTCAACCAAAAATTGTGAGACACAAAACGATCCAGCCATAGAACAAAAAGCAATCAACAGAAACCATCCCAGGGAAAGCCCAGATGAGCTTACTAGACAAAACTTTAAAAGTCAGCTATTATAAACATGACCTCAAGTAAACAAAAATATGAAAAACATCTTTTACATAAAGTAAAATACGTCTCAAGAACTAAAGTATAAGGTCAATATATCAAAGAATAAAGAATATCAACAAAGAGAAATTATATTTTAATAGGACAAAATAGAAAATATAACTGAAATAAAGAATTCACTAAAGAGGCTCGACAGCCTCAAATATTCTAGTGAGTATTTGAACAGGCAGGAAGTATCCAGGAACTTGAAGAGAGGTAACTGGGATTATCTAGTCCAGTAACAGAAAGAAAATAAGAAAGAAAAATTAACAGAGTCTCAGAAACCTGTGCAACACCATGAAGTTTACCAAAACATGCAAAATTGAAGTCACAGAAGGAGAAGAGGGGAAAAACATTTAAAGAAATAATGGCTGAAAGTTTTCCAAATGTAATAAAAAAAATTAATCTCACGTCCAAAAAGCTCAATGAATTCCAAACAGATTAAACTCAGAGTTCCACACTGAGACACATTATAGTCAAACTGTCAAAAGACAATGACAGAATCTTGAAAACACGAAAGAAGTGACTCATCACATACAAGCGATCCTCATCAAACACTGTGGAGGCCAGAAGGCAATGGGATGACGTGGTATAAGTGCTGAAAGGAAAAAACAGTCAACCAAGAATTCTAGATTCAGCAAAACTATCCTTAATTACGAAGGGGAAATTAAGACATTACTATATAAACAAAAACTGAATTTGTCACTAGGAAAATACAAAAGGCAGTCATTCAGGTTGAAAGGGCGCTAGACAATAACTAAAATTCACAAGAAAAAACAAAAGAGTACCAGTAAAAGTAATTCTCAGGTGCAATGATCTTAATGTGTCCCTACAAGATTAATATATTGAAACTTAATCGCCAATGTGATAGCATTAAGAGGTAAGGCCTTTATGAGGTGATTAAGTTATGAAAGCAAAGCCCTCATGAATGGGATTAATAATCTAAAAGAGGTCTGAGAAAGCTATTCATCCCTTTGCCCTACTGCTTTTTGTCACATAAAGATGCAGCAATCTTGGAGACAGAAAGCTAGCCTTCACTAGACGCTAAATCTGGAAGTGCCTTGATCTTGGACTTCCCAATCCCCAGAACTGTGAGAAATAAAGTTCTATTATTTATAAATTATCCAGTCTGTAGTATTCTGTCATAGCAGAACAAATTGATACACCAGGTAAATATAAAAGATAATGTAAATAGGCCGGGCACTGTGGCTCACGCCTATAATCCCAGCACTTTGGGAGGCCGACAGGTGGATCACCTGAGGTCAGGAGTTCAAGACCAGCCTGGCCAACATGGTGAAATCCCATCTGCACTAAAAATACAAAAATTAACCAGGTGTGGTGGCATACACCTGTAATCCCAGCTACTTGGGAAACTGAGGCAAGAGAATTGCTTGAACCCGGGAGGTGAAGGTTGCAAGTGAGCCAAGATCGCGTCACTGCACTCCAGCCTGGGAGACACAGCGAGATTCCCTCTCAAAAAAAAAAAAGACAGTGTAAATGCATTTTTTGTTTGCTGAACTTATTATCTCCTATGTGATTAAAAAGAAACTCTGTAAGGCAGTCGTTATGTGCCTGTGTTGATGGGAACATAATGCATAAAGATGTAACTTATATGACAATACCAATGCAAAGGAGGGGAAAGCAAAGAGAGCTATACAGGGGCGGTTTTTGTATACTAATGAAATAAAGTTGCCATTAATCACAACAGGATTGTTTTAGGTTGGTAACTGTAATTTCCAGGGCAAACACTCAAAAAATAAAAAAACATATAATGAACTAAGCAAAAGGAGAATTAAAATGGTACACTGAAAAATAACACAAAAAAGGTAGAAATGGAGGCTGGGCCTGGTGGCTCACGCCTGTAAACCCAGCACTTTGGGAGGCCAAGGCAGGTGGATCACCTGAGGTCAGGAGTTTGAGACCAGCCTGACAAACATGGTGAAACCCCATCTCTACTAAAAATACAAAAATTAGCCAGGCATGGTGGCGGGCACCTGTAATCCCAGCTACTCCGGAGGCTGAGGCAGGAGAATCGCTTGAACCCAGGAGGCGGAGGTTGCAGTGAGCTGAGATCATGCCCACTGCACTCCAGCCTGGGCGACAGAGCAAGACTTCATCTCAAAAAAAAAAAAAGGTAGAAATGGAAGAATACAGAACAAAAACAACAGATGATGATATGATGAAAACAAACAGTAAAATGGCAGATGTAAATCCTACTTTATCAATCATCACATAAAATGCAAATAAACACTTACAATTAAAAGACAAAGATCGACAGAATGAAATCATTTTTGTTTGTTTTTTTGAGATGGAGTCTCACTCCGTTGCCCAGGCTGGAGTGCAGTGGCACAATTTTGGCCACTGCGACCTCCACCTCCCAGGTTCAAGTGATTCTCCTGCCTCAGCCTCCCAAGTAGTAGCTGGGACTACAGGCGTGCGCCACCACACCCAACTAATTTTTGTATTTTTAGCAGAGAAGGGGTATTGCCATGTTGGCCAGGCTGGTCTCAAACTCCTGACCTCAGGTGATCTGCCTGCCTCAGCCTCCCAAAGTGCTGGGATTACAGGCATGAGCCACCACACCGGGTCTGAATTTTTTCAAAGGCATAACACAACTATATGCTTTCTAAAAAGGACATACTTTAGATTCAAGGACAAAAATAGGTTGAAACTAAAAGGATGTAAAACATATGTACCATGAAAACAATAACCAAAATAGAGCTGGGTGGCTATACTAATATCATACAAAATGAACTTTGAATATACACATACTATGTAGTCACAAAAATTATTAATTTTTAAAATACACTTTGAGACAAAAATTGTTACTAGGGACACAGAATATTCTATAATGATGAAAGGATCAATTTATCAAGAATATATAACAGGTAAAAACATAAACATAACTCAAAATACAAGCAAAAGCTGAATTGAGGAAAAACAGACAATTCAACATTAGTTGGAGGCTTCAATACTTAACTTTCAATAATCAGACAGCAGATCACAAGAAAATAGAAGACTCCAAGAGCTCTACAAAACAAGACTTAATAGCCACCTATAGAATACTCCCTGCAACAACAGCAGAATACACATTCTACTCAAGTGTATATGGAACACTATCCGTGACAAACCACGTTAGGCCACTAAAACAAGTCCCCATATATATATATATATATATATATATATTTTTTTTTTTTTTTTTTTTTTTGAGATGGAGTCTCACTCTGTCACCTCGGCTCACTGCAACCTCTGCCTCTCAGGTTCAAGCAATTCTCCTGCCTCAGCCTCCCGAGCAGCCAAGATTACAGGTGCCTGCCACTACGCCTGGCTAATTTTTGTATTTTAGTAGAAATGGGGTTTCACCATGTTGGCCAAGCTGGTCTCAAACTCCTGACCCTCAAGTGATCTGCCCGCCGTGGCCTCCCAAAGTGCTGGGATAACAGGCGTGAGCCACTGCACCTGGCCGTCCTCATAATTTTAAAAGAATTAAAATTTTAAAAGCTATGCTCTCTGACCAAAATGTAGTGAAATTAGAAATCAGTAACAGGAACAAATTGGAGAAATTCACAAATATATGAAAAACTTTAAACACTCCAAAATAACTAATGGATCAAAGAAAAATGCAGAATATTATGATTAAACATATTACACAGAAAATAAACAAATCAACTCATTTCTTTCTTTTTTTTTTTTTTTGAGACGAAGTCTAGCTCTGTCACCCAGGCTGGAGTGCAGTGACGCGATCTCCACCTCCCAGGTTCAGGTGATTCTCCTGCCTCAGCCTCCCGAGTAGCTGGGATTACAGGCGCCTGCCACCACGCCCAGCTAATTTTTGTATTTTTAGTAGAGATGGGGTTTCACTGTGTTGGCCAGGCTGGTCTCAAACTCCTGACCTCATGATCCGCCCGCCTCGGATTCCCAAAGTGCTGCAATTACAAGCGTGAGCCACCACGCCTGGCCAAATCATTTCTTAAATAACAAAACGGCTAAACTTATTTTAAGAGAAACTCCCTATTATTGAAGGGCCTAACAATCTTTTTTTCAGGAAGATTTTTCTCAGAAAAAAAGTCTCTATAAATTGTACAGGAACAAGTTTAAAAGAACAGAAAAAAGGATAAAATCATAGAATTTTTAGAGCCAGAATGAATTAAAATTGTAGAACTTTACTACATGTACATTGCTGAAATAATAATTATTCCCTGCCTAAGGAAGACTAATGCCTCCTACCTATTAAGTTTTCCCTTGCTTATTCATTTGAAATTCATACAGAAACATATCTGTATGTACCGCCTCTCCTTCCTACTCCTAAAAACTTCTGAATCACTTTGCCTATTTTAAGCATTTTAAGAATTTTGGGGAAAAAATTTTGTTTGGCTGGCCTTAATATGTTGAAAGGAGCAGAATGTTATGTTATACTGGTATATTTGGCATAGGAAACTAAAGAGTAACTGCTGTTTGATGGCAAACCATAACAGTGACATTCTGCTATAATCCAGTTTATCTTTCAGTTTCTTTCTTTGCATGTAAATATCTACTTCCTTTAAAGAATATGACAGAAAGCATTTGATATTCAAAAGTAAGCCTTCTAGTTATTTAAACCATATCCCCGAAATAACAGTTATGGGTCAAGCCCTAATAGAAACAGCTTTAAAATGAGGATATGTTGTGATTTTGTCACAAGATTCTCCTAAATTTGACTTTTAAGACTTATTTTGTTCACATGACATAATATCTTTAGACAAAACTTTCATAATTCAAACTTGAATTACTATAAGCCTTCCAGTTCCACCAAAATGGAGTACCGTAGCTTCAGTCTTCCCAGGTCCTCCCTCTTAATAACTAAAAAACCCTAAACATAATACAACAAACAAGCATAGAAAGTATCTGAAAAGTGGAAAGAAAGCAGCATTTCCTAAAGACTTCATAATTTGAGGAGTAATAAGGCAATGAGATCCCTGGGTTTTCGTATTGCCACCCATATTTCCAAGACAGGATGCTGCTTCAGAAGACCCCAATACAGTATCACCAACTGTCACAGAGAAAAAAAAATTCCAAGAAAAGCCTGTTCCTCCTAGTCAAAAGGCTGGGAAAAGGGTAAGCTTAACAAAGGAAACCCTTCTGGCAAAACCCATCCTACTCCAGCTAAGTACCAAAAGAAAACATATACACACACACCCTCCTCCAGTTTCAGTGGAGCCAGGCATGTAGCTAATCTAACACATACATCCTCCACCACAAAGCAGAAGCAGGTAAAAGAGTAAGCTTACCAAAAGAAAACTTTCTGGCAAAACCCATCTTACTTGAGCTAAATACCAATGGAAAACACACACACACACACACACACACACACACACACACACGCACACACACACCCTCCCTTCCTTCCTCCCCCTCCCTCCACAGTTTCAGTGGAGCCAAGCATACAACTCATCTAAACACACACACCCCCCACCACAAAGCAGAAGCAGATAAAAGGGTAAGCTTACCAAAGAAACCTTTCTGGCAAAACCCATCTTACTCAAGCTAAATACCAACGGAAAACAAACACACACACACACACACACACACACACACACACACACACACCTTCCCTCTCCCTCCCTCCGCAGTTTCAGTGGAGCCAAGCATACAGCTAATCTAACACACACGCCCCTCCCCCACCAAGCAGAAGAAGCAGGTGGTGCTTTGCACCAGGTGGTACTGGAAGGGCAGAGTGGATAAGTGCTCCTACACCCTCCACCCAGCAAAAGCAGGCTGTGGGACTGGAGCCCCTACCAGGGTTGTGTTGGCAAGACAAAACAGGGAATTGATCTTCCATCCCCCACACAGGGGTGCTCCAGTTCCCCTGTTGGGTTAGTGGCAAGCCTAAAAGAGGAGCTGATCTTCCATACTCCACCCAGTAAGAGCAAGCGGTGTTCAGACTCACCCATTTAAGATAGTGTCAGTGGGGTCTAGGGGCAAGCTAGGCTTCCACGACCACCCATTAGCAAGGAGGCTTAATAAAGCTGTGTGAAGCAGTTAGTCACCACTACCTTTCACCACCACTCCACTCCCACCTCCCTCCTGCACACACAGGCCTGGTGTCAACAGGACCCAGCAAGAACCTGAACCTGCACCCCTACCCAGCCATCAACAAGACTGAACAAGGAGATGTGAGTTAGAGTCAGTCAGCTTTCTACTCCCTGCCCCAACCCCTGGTATCAGTGGTAACCAGTGAAGAGCTGAACCTCCATATTCACCCAGTATCAAGGCTAAATGAAGCAGTGTAAGACAGAGTAGCTGACAACCATTTCAGCCATTCTCAAATGCCAGTGGTACCCAGAGGGGGCTGAGCTTCCATTCGCCACCTGGCATCAACTCAGGGGAAGTGGTATGAGGTAAGGAGCTTTTTCTTCACCCTGCAGCATCAGTGCAGTGTGAGTTAGCCTCCCTACTTCTCTCTTGCTGAGGCAGCATGGCCCGTCAGAAAGTTCATCTTATACCCCTACTCAGAGGCAACAAGGTGGCATAAAATGGTGCCCAACTTTTGTTAGGAAAATGTGAGGGTAAGGGAGGAATTGAACTTCCATCCCACCAGTCTGCATTAAGGCCACATGACTTAGTGCCCCACTTTTTCCACAGTAATTATCAGCAGGACCCAGCAGGAAGCTGAATGAACACACCCACCTAACCCTTGCACTACACTTCAACAAGGGAACTGCCTACTATAAAAAAGAATAGGCCAGGTGCTGTGGTGCACACCTGTGACTCCTGCTACTCAAGAGGCTGAAGCAGCAAATTACTTAAGTCCTAGAGTTCAAGACCAACCTGGGCAACAGAGCAAGACCCTATCTCAAAAAAAACAAAAAAACAAAATTAGCCAGGCATGGTGGCACACACCTGTTGTCCTAGTTACTCAGCAGGCCAAGGTAGGAGAATCACTTGAGCCCAGGAGTTTGAGGTTACAGCAAGCTATGATCACATCACTGCACTCCAGTCTGGATGACTGATCACAACCCTGTCTCTTAAAAAAAAAAAAAGAACAAGATGCACAGTTCTCAAAATATGTATGATATCCAAAATGTCCAGGGTACAAATGAAAATCTCATCCCATACCAGAAACCAGGAAAGTATATTATGAATGAGGAGAAACAATCAACACACACAATACTGAGGTAAATCAGATTTTTTAATTACCTGACAAAAATAAAGATTTTAAAGCGGTCAACAAAACGCTTCAACAAGCAATTGCAACTGCTCTTAAAACAAATAAACAGAAATCTCAGCAAATGTTATTTTAAAAGAACCAAATGGAAATTATAAAACCAAAAAAAAAAAAACCTAAAATAAAAACTCTTTGAATGAGCTCAATAAAAGAGTGGAAATGATAGACGACAGAGTCAGTGAACCAATCAGTAGAATTACGTCAATCTAAACAAGAGAGAAAACAGACTTAAAAAAAAAAAAAAAGAACAAAGCCTCAGGGACTTATGGACAAAAATCGAAAAAGCTAAGACTCTTCTCAGAGTCCCAGAAGATGAGAGAGAATAGGACTGAAAAAGTATTCAAAGATATAATGGCTGAAAACTTCCCAAATTTGGTGAAATACGGTAAAGATACAAAAAGGTGAGTAAACCCCAAATAAAAAAGACATCCACACCAATACATCACAATTAAACTTCTGAAAACTAAAGACAAAAAAATCTTGAAAACAGCCAGAGAGAAATGATACATTACTTTATAGGGGAACATCAATTCAAATGACAGCAAATTTCTCATCTAAACCAGACAGGAAAAAAAAAAAAATAGCACAACACTTGTCAAGTACTGAAAGAAAATAACTGTCCACTGTGAATTCTATACACAGCAAAAATATACTTCAGAAATGAAGGCAAATAAGACAGTCTCAGAAAAACTAAGAATTTCTTGCTAGCAAACCTACCCTGAAAGAACAGCTAAAGAAGCTGTCTGGAAAAAAAAAAAAAAGGAAATGATAATGGAAGAATGCTGAAACCTCAGGGAAAAAAAAAAGAACTTTGGAATAGGTAAAATAGAGGTAAATATAACAGACTATCATACTACGCATGAGTTTCTTTTTATCTTTTTTTAGTTCTGCTTACTAAGGAAGAGTTCTTAAATCATATTTGCTGGTTGAAGCAAAATTTATCACACCATCTGATGTGTTGTTCAATGTATGTAGAGAATGTAAGTACACTTAAGAAAATTTATTTTTGGCCGGGCGCGGTGACTCACGCCTGTAATCCCAGCACTTTGGGAGGCCGAGGCGGGCGGATCACGAGGTCAGGAGATCGTGACCATCCTGGTTAACACAGTGAAACCCCGTCTCTACTAAAAAAAATACAAAAAAATTAGCTGGGCGTGGTGGCAGGTGCCTGTAGTCCCAGCTACTCGGGAGGCTGAAGCAGGAGAATGGCATGAACCCAGGAGGCGGAGCTTGCAGTGAGCGGAAATCCAGCCACTGCACTCTAGCCTGGGTGACTGAGCCAGACTCTGTCTCAAAAAAAAAAAAAAAGAAAATTTATTTTTAAAGTAAAGAGGGCAAAAGGACCTAAATGGAAGAAAAGTTTCTGTGCTTAACTGAAAGTGGTAAAACACCAATACCAGTAGACAGTGGTAAGTTACATATGAATACTGCAATATCCAGAGCAACCACTAAGAAATCTATACAAAGAAATATATTCAAAAACATTAAAAATCAAGATGGAATCCTAAAATATATTAAGATAACCCATAAGAAGGTAAGAAAAAGCAGATGAATGAGAAACACACAAAAAATGCAAGTAATAATAGAAAGAAAACAGAAAACCCTCCAAATACTTAGAAACTTAACAACACACTACTAAATACTCCATGGATCAAAGAAATTTTAAAATGCACAGAACTGAATCAAAATGAAAATACAAATACAAAAGTATGTGAGACACAGCTAAAGTAGTGCTGAAATGTAAATTTATAGCACCAAATTGTTACATCAGAGAAAAGGAAATGATTCAAATTAATAATCCAACTTCCAAGCTCAAGAAACTAGAAAATATAAAGAGCAAATAAACCCAAAGCAAGCAGAAAGAAGGAAATAGAGAAGAAATCAATAAAATTGAAGCCAGGAGAACAGTAGAATAAAAAAAAAAAAAGCAATCAATAAAAAGTTGGTTCTTAAAAAAATAAAAGTTGGCCCGGAGCGGTGGCTCATGGTCTGTAATCCCAGCACTTCGGGAGGCCGAGGCGGGCAGATCACGAGGTCAAGAGATTGAGACGAGACCAACCCGGCTAATGCGGTGAAACCCCATCTCTACTAAAAATACAAAAATTTAAAAAATTAGCCAGGCGTGGTGGCAGGCACCTGTAGTCCCAGCTACTTGGGAGGTTGAGGCAGGAGAATGGCGCAAACCCAGGAGGCGGAGTTTGCAGTGAGCCGAGATCATGCCACTGCACTCCAGCCTGGGCGACAGAGCGAGACTCTGTCTCTAAAATAAATAAATAAATAAATAAATAAATAAATAAATAAAATAAAAGTTGCTGGGCGTGGTGGCTCACACCTGTAATCCCAGCACTTTGGGAAGCCAAGGTGGGTGGATCACCAGAGGTCAGGAGTTCGAGACAAGCTTGGCCAACATGGTGAAACCCCGTCTCAACTAAAAATACAAAAACTAGCCAGGCATGATAGTGGGTGCCTGTAATCCCAGCTACTCGGGGGCTGAGGCGGAAGAATCACTTGAACCCGGGAGCCGGAGGTTGCAGTGAGCCGAGATCGCGCCACTGCACTCCAGCCTGAGCCCCGTCTCAACTAAAAATACAAAAACTAGCTGGGCATGATGACGGGTGCCTGTAATCCCAGCTACTCGGGGGCTGAGGCAGGAGAATCACTTGAACCCGGGAGCCGGAGGTTGCAGTGAGCCGAGATCACGCCACTGCACTCCAGCCTGGGCGACAAAATGAGACTGTCTCAAAAAAAAAAAAATTAATTAATTAATTAATAAAGTTGACAAACCTAAGACTCACAGACATGAAAACACAAATCATCGTGTCAGGAATGAAAACAAAGAGAACACTACAGATTTTGCTAACATTAAAAGAATAACATGGGAATAATACTATGAACAATTCTCAGTTCATAAATTCAACTTAGAAGAAACAGATCAACTCCTCAAAACTACAAACTACCAAAACTCAGTCAAAACGACAATCTGAAGAGTCCTATAATTACTACCAAAATTGATTTTCTAATCAAAAGCTCCAAAAAGATAAAGCTCAAATGGTTTTACCGAACAATTCTAACGAACATTTAAAGATGAATTTAAACCTATTTTACACATTCTCATCCAGAAATAGAAGGGAACTCATTTTATGGAGGCTGGTATTATCCTGACACCAAAACCAGATACTGTACAAAAAATGTTACCTACAAACCAGTATCTCTCATGATACTTAGAGGCAGAAATCCTCAACAAAATACTAGCATACTCATACTCTATTATTATATATGAGATACACTCATCCATATTCTTGTCATGATCTTATACACAAAAATTCTCAACAAAATATTAGCAAATGTAATCCAACAATGTACACAAAGAAGTATATGCCATGACCAATTGGGTTTTACTCTAGGTATGCAAAGCTGGTTTAGCATTCAGAAATCAATGTTATATTAACAGGCTGAAGCAAAAAAATCATATAATCACATCAGTTGATCCAGAAAAAAGCATTTAACAAAACCCAACCTCTATTCAAGATTAAAAATCTCAGCATCTTAGTTAGGAGTGGGGTGGAGATGGACTTCCTCAACTGAATAAATAGCATCTACAAAAAAATCTACAACTTTAGGACAAAATATTGAATGCTTTCCCAGGAGACCATACTGGCTAATGCAGTGAAACCCCGTCTCTACTTAAAATACAAAAAATTAGCCAGGCATGGTGGCGGGCACCTGTAGTCCCAGCTACTAGGGAGGCTGAGGCAGGAGAATGGCGTGAACCCAGGAGGCGGAGGTTGTGGTGAGCCCAGATTGCACCACTGCACTCCAGCCTGGGCAACACAGCAAGACTTCATATCAAAACAAAAAACAAAAAAAACCTCCCACAACAAATGAATTCACTAAGGTTGCAGGATACAAAAATCAACACACAAAAATTTACATACTAACAATAAAGACATGGAAATTTACATTTAAAATGCATCATCATTTACAATTGCTCAAAAGAAAATGAAATTCATAGGTATAAACTTAACAAAGGTTCATGGAACAAATCAAAGAAGACCTAAGTAAACAAAGAGACAACTCATGTTCATGAATTGGAAAGCTCAGTATAGCAAAAAATATATATGTATCAATTATGCCCAGGTTGATGTGATGCAATTCCTATCAAAATCCCAGCAAGGTTTTTTTTGTTTTTGTTTTTGATTTTTGAGACAGAGTCTCGCTCTGTCGCCCAGGCTGAAGGAGTATAGTGGTGCAATCTCAGCTCTCTGCAACCTCTGCCTCCCAGGTTCAACCAATTCTCCTGCCTCAGCCTACCAAGTAGCTGGGACTTACAGGCGTGTACCACCACATCTGGCTATTTTTTTTTTTTTTTGAGATGGAGTCTCACTCTGTCACCCAGGCTGGAGTGCTGTGGCACGATCTCAGCTCACTGCAACCTCTGCCTCCCAGATCCAAGCGATTCTCCTGCCTCAGCCTCCCAAGTAGCTGCGACTACAGGTGCGTGCCACCACGCCTGGCTAACTTTTGTATTTTTAGTAGAGACGGGGTTTCACCATATTGTCCAGGCTGCTCTCAAACTCCTGACCTCAGCTGATCCACCCACTCGGCCTCCCAAAGTGCTGGGATTACAGGCATGAGCCACCATGCCCAGACAACTTTTGTTTTCTGTTTTTGTTTTTGTTTTGGTTTGAGACAGTCTCGATCAGTCGCCCAGGCTAGAGTGCAGTGGCACGATCTCGGCTCACTGCAAGCTCCACCTCCCGGGTTCACGCCATTCTCCTGCCTCAGCCTCCCGAGTAGCTGGGACTACAAGCGCCGGCAACCAAGCCCAGCTAATTTTTTTTGTATTTTTTAGTGGAGATGGGGTTTCACCATGTTTTGCCAGGATGGTCTCCATCTCCTGACCTCGTGATCCACCCACCTCGGCCTCCCAAAGTGCTGGGATTACAGGCGTGAGCCACCATGCCCAGCTTTGTATTTTTTTAGTAGAGACAGGGTTCCACTGTTAGCCAGGCTGGTCTCAAACTCCTGACCCTAAGTAATCCACCTGCCTCAGCCTCCCAAAGTGTTGTGATTAAAGGCGTGAGCCACCGTACCCAGCCTCGAAATCCCAGCAAGCTTTTTTATGTAGACATAGACAAACTTACTCTAAAATCTATATGAAAAGGCAAAGATCTCAGAATAGCTAAATCAACCTTGACAAAGAAGAATAAAGTGGTGAGACTCACTACACCTGGTATTAAGGCTGTAAAACGTAGAGGTTCCTCTTCAAAGACTTTCCTCCCCATCTAATTAGGAATAAATAGTAACTTCTCTTAGAAGCAAAATTTATTCAAAGACCTGTGCGAACATTCTTAAATATCTGCTAGCCATAATAAACAAATCAATGTACTTTATGTTCTTAGCTCCCACAATTAAGCCTATTCGTCCTGGCATGCTTATACTGGTCTAAGCAAGCATTAGGACATAGCCTGTTCCTCTTCCTTATTTAAAGGTGTTTTTATGTTTCTCAACATTCCACAGGTTACTTCCTCCTTCCTTTGTTCTCCTCTGCCTTTGCCTCCTTAAAAAAGTTCTAAGTTGCTAGCCAATCGGGCCAAATAAAAAATGTGAAGTCCCGTTCCAGCCAATGGAAACTGGACACGGCAGTAGGGTGGACGCGTCAGGTTATAAATGACCCTGTCTCCTTTGTTCAGTGGGTGTAGTCTCACAGCAAAACTGCTGGCGAGTGTACCCTTTCTGCAGAAAGTATAAAAATGGCCTTGCTAAGGAATTTAAATTTACATTCAAGTGCTATTTCTTTACAGCACCAGAAAACAAGCATTTCAAACAAGACCTACTATACAATGACAGTAATTAAGATAATGTGATACTGGTGGAGGAATAAGCACGTAGACAAATCGAACATAATAGAGAACCCAGAAATAAGCCCCTACAAATATATACGCAACTATTTTTTAACAAAGATTCAAAAGCAATTCGGTGGAGAAAAAATGACCTTTTCAACAAATAATGGTGGAGCAGTTGAACATCTACAGCAAAAACAAAGCTCAACTTCAACCTCACACCTGATATAAAACATGAATAAAAAACTACGAAACTTTTAGAAAAATAAATAAATAAACTTTAGGGATCTAGGGCCAGGCAACATGTTTTTATACTTCACATCAAGATCCATAAAATAAAAATTAATACATTGGACAATAAATTAAAAACCTTTGCACTGCAAAATACTGTTAAAATCATTCAAAGTTATAGAGCGAGCGGGAGAAAATCCAACCACATACCTAACAAGGACTACACTCTAGAAAATATAAAGAAATCTCAAAACTGAACAGTTAAAAAAAAAATCCAACTAGAAAATGTGCAAAAGACACGAACAGACATTTTACCAAAGATAATATACAGATGGAAAATAAGAACATGAAAGATGTTCAGGCCAGGTGCAGTGGCTCACGCCTGTAATCCCAGCACTTTGGAAAGCAGATCACCTGAGGTCAGGAGTTCGAGCCAGCCTGGCCAACATGGTGAAACCTCCTCTCTACTAAAAATACAAATATTAGGTGTGCGTAGTGGCGGGCGCCTGTAATCCCAGCTACTCAGGAGGCAGAGGCAGGAAAATCACTTAACCCCAGGAGTTGGAGGTTGCAGTGAGCCGAGATCGCGCCATTGCAATCCAGCCTGGGCAACAAGAGCGAAACTCTATCTCGCAAAAAAAAAAAAAAAAGTTCAACATCACTAGCCATTAGGGAAATACACATTAAAACCATAATGACCTATCACTACATCCTAACAAGAATGTCAAAAATAAAAACAGCATGAACACCAAATGCTGGCAAGGATGCAGTGAAACTGGAACACTGATACATTGCTGGTAGAAATGTAGGTAGAGCAGCTCCGGGAAACAGTTTGATGGTTTTTATAAAACTAAATATGCAACTACCAGCAATTGTACTCTTGGGCACGTAGCCCAGAGAAAACTTATGTTCACACAAAAACCTGTACACAAATGTTCATAGCAGTTTTATTCACAACAGCCAAAAACCGGAAATAACTCAGATGTCTTTCAAAGGGTAAATGATTAAAGAAACTGTGATGCATCAAAAAGGAACAAACTGTTGATACACAATACAACTTAGATAACTCTCCAAGGATATCTGCTCAATGATCAAAGGGAATTCCAAAAGGATATATACTGTATGATCCCACTTACATAACATTGCTGAAATGACAGAATTATACAAATGAATTTGTGGATAAATGGGTTAGTGGTTGCCAGCGGGTGGGAAGAGATGAAGGAAGGAAGTAGATATGGCTATAAAAGGGGAACAAGACATATATTTTGGTGTGGAACTTCTCTGTCCCTTGACTATATTTCAATATCAGCATCCTGGTTGTAATACTGTACCACAGTTTTGCAAGATGCTACAGTTGGGGGAAACTGGGTAAAGCACACACTAGCTCTATTATTTCTTAAAAATGCATATAAATCTACAATTCTCTCAAAATAAAAACTCAGATTTTTACAGTAAGTCAATACATAAGTGTTGCCATTTACAGAAATATATGCATGATATCCAATCTGTCATGTGATGTCCATTTCTGTAAGTAAGGACAACCAAGTCCAACAAGACAAAGAGCCAAAAAACTTACGTTAGATTGTTAAGGACTCCAACTTTCCTTCAGATAGTTAGGACTCACCTCTTTTCATAGAATCATGACTATTTAAGGATTAGATAACCTATATAGCCTATTAAAAGTTATCCTCTGAATGTCTGAATGCTGTTTACAACATCCTGGCCAATAGGGTCAATGCACAAACCTGGGCAACCTCAAGGACAGAAGACTTGCTTAATTTTTTCTACCCATTTGTCATCTTTGAAAAGCCAATTTAAAAAAAAAAAATTCTTTTAAGTGTTTCCTTTAAGAGTTATGAGTTATACTCTGAATCTAACTTACAAACTCCAAATCTATCTTTTTAACTCATAGATTTATAATAAAAGTATAATCATATGCACACAGACACACTCACACAGCAAAATCCAACAAAAGCTTACTTTTGGCAGGGTGCGGTAGCTCACACCTGCAATTCCAGTACTTTGGGAGGCCAAGGTAAGTGGATCACCTGAGGTCAGGAGTTCAAGACCAGCCTGGCCAACATGGCGAAACCCTGTCTCTACTAAAATTACAAAAATTAGCCAGGCATGTGGCCAGCACCTGGAATTCCAGCTACCTGGGAGGCTGAGGTGAGAGAATCGCTTGAATCCGGGAGGCAGAGGTTGTAGTGAGCCAAGATTGTGCCACTGCACTCCAGCCTGGGCAACAGAGCAAGACTCCATCATAAATAAACAAATAAATAAATGCTTACTTTCAATAGATCAGAAAGTGTCTCAGCTGATGCCAAGCGACTCTTGCTACTCTTAGGCAAACTAAGGATCCTTACTCATCTTTGTAATATCTACATGCCCAGTACCTAATATATATTTATTCAATGTGATATTTCTTATCAATTCATACCTGAGAATTCACTTAACTTTGCCATCACGTGAGTTCTAGCAAGCAGGAATATACAGTGATTATGCCTAGAATTTTAAACATCAGATCTGACCTAAGAAATAACAATCCCAACTGTAAGAAAGAAGTGGTTTGGGGAAGTCAAAACACTAAAGAAATACTTTCAAACCAGTCTAAAACTAACTAAATGGTTAATCTTATATTAACAAAAACATGCAACCTAGATTAACAAAAGCATACAAATCTCAATTTCATTATGTGCATTCATTCAGTTTCTGGTCTTAAAAGCTTGAGGCTAAAATCAAAGAAAATTATAATCTAAAACAAAGTTTAATTGTGCCCTCCTTCTAGGTCAAAATCTTCAAGAACTGAGTCAACCCTAAAAATACAAATGAACAACTAGCTACAAAATTGTGGTGCTATACGGTCATTTTGGAAATTCCTAATTCCTAGCCCTTCATTTTAAGAAATGGCAAAACTGGTGAAACATAAAAATTAAGTGATTGAAATACACAGCAGGTCCTAAAACTCAGGTCTCCAGTTCTCTTTTCTTTTTTGAGAGGGAGTCTCGCTCTGTCGCCTAGGCTGGAGTGCAGTGGCAGGATCTCGGCTCACCGCCAACCTCCACCTCCCGGGTTCAAGCAATTCTCTGCCTCAGCCTCCCGAGTAGCTGGGATTACAGGTGCCCGCCACCACGCCCGGTTAATTTTTGTATTTTTAGTAGAGACGAGATTTCACCATCTTGGCCAGGCTGGTCTTGAACTCCCAACCTCATGATCCACCCGCCTCAGCCTCCCAAAGTGCTAGGATTACAGGGGTGAGCCACTGCGCTCTGCCAGTTTTTTGTTTGTTTGTTTGTTTTTTAAAGAGACGGAGTCTCACTGTGTTGCCCAGGCTGGAGTGCACTGGCACAATCATAGTTCACCACCCCCTTAAATTCCTGGGCTCGAGCGATTTTCCCATGTAGCTGGAACTACAAACGAATGCCACCATGCCCAGCTAATCTAAATTTTAAAATTTCTAGAGACCAGGGGTCACTCTATATTGCTCAGTCTGGTCCTGAACTCTTGGCCTCAGGTCTTCAGTTTTCCAATCTATTGTTCTTCCTAGGTATAACACTTACCCTCCCAAGCAAACCAGCATTTTGAGCACTCAGGCTGAAGAAACAATACTAAAGCCTATTAACTATGTTAATGGCGACTGTGCTTAGGATATTTTTCCAGTTAAAGCCATAGGTTCTCCAGGATCAATCCAAATTGTCTTCCCCTAGCATCCTTATTATTAATAGAGATTTTGAGAGAATATGTGATGTGGCCACGGAACACCACAAAACTATGTGGCAAAATCCATGCCATTTTAGTCTAACCAAGCCAGTAGTTCTAAAGCTTTTCTTTCTCCCTGACATACTCACATCATTTACACCTCTACCCAAGAATTAGTAAACTAAACTAGCTGAAAATATTGAACTAATATCCATAGTTGAGCTTCAAGGAAGATTCCCTATACTCTCTGAAATCATATATAAAATGTTTGTAGCTAAAGGGTTACTGACACTCAAGGGGTAAATGACTCCAAAAAAGCACTACTGTTCTAGCTCTATCACCAAATTTTTCATCTTTATAACAAAAATAAACATATTCTGGGCTGGGCATGGTGACTCTTGTCTGCAATCCCAGAACTTTCAGAGGCCGAGGCAGGTGGATCACTTGAGGTTAGGAGTTTGAGACCAGCCTGGCCAACATGATAAAACCCCATCTCTACCAAAAAAATACAAAAACTAACCAGGAGTGGTGGCATGCACCTGTAGTCCCAGCTACTCGGGAGGCTGAGGCTGAACCTGGGAGGCGGAGGCTGCAGTGAGCCAAGGTTGCACTACTACACTGCAGCCTGGAGGACAGTGAGACCCTGCCTACGAAAAAAAAAAAAAGATATTCATCTATAAGTTAACAAACTAAAGGCTATACTTTTTTGAACTAATCAAGAACCCAAATTTACCTATTTTCTCTTTTCTATAATAAAAACCAAGAAGAAATAATGAAAATAAATGAATCTTACAAATACAAGATAGTAAACAGGCCGGGTGCGGTGTCTCATGCCTGTAATCTCAGCACTTTGGGAGGCAGAGGCGGGTGGATCAACTGAGGTCAGGAGTTCAAGACCAGCCTGGCCAATATGGTGAAACCCTGTCTCTACTAAAAATACACAAAATCAGCAGGGCGTGGTGGTAGGTGCCTGTAATCCCAGCTACTCGGGAGGCTGAGGCAAGAGAATCGCTTGAACCCGGGAGGCAGAATTTGCAGTGAGCCGAGATCCTGCCACTGCACTCCAGTCTGGGCAACAGAGCAAGACTCTGTCTCAAAAAAAAAAAAAAAAAAAAAAAAAAAAAAAAAAGATAGTAAGTAGTATAACTATGGCTATTTCTATACACATTCACGGAATGAATTAATATTCATGGGGCCTGGTAATCAGTCAGAGCAATAAAACCAAAATATGAAGGCAAAATTTGCCAATTCTTCCAATCAAGAGTTCACAGTAGGTCAGGTGCAGTGGCTCACGCCTGTAATCCCAGCACTTTGGGGGGCCAAGGCGGGCGGATCACGAGGTCAGGGGTTCGAGACCAGCCTGACCAATACAGTGAAACCGCCTCTACTAAAAAAATTAGCCGGGCAGGGTGGCGCATTCCTGTAATCTCAGCTACTCGGGAGGCTGAGGCAGAAGAATCGCTTGAACCCGGGAGATGAAGGCTGCAGTGAGCCAAGACTGCACCACTGCACTCCACCCTGGGCAACAGAGCAAGACTCCATCTAAAAAAAAAAACTACCAGTATTTTCATATAGCAAGAGGTAAAATTAACAAAGCATTTTAACAATATACAGTATGATCTCATTTGTGTGATAAAAATATCTAACAGAATATGCTTAAAAGTGAAAAGCTACCCAATAAACTTTTATCAGTGGCTGCCTCTGAAAAAAAGAACTAAGTAAGTGAGAGATGACGTAGGAATTTTTTTTTTGAGACAGAGTCTGACTCTGTCACCCAGGCTGGAATGCAATGGTCTGATCTCAGCTCACTGCAACTCTGCCTCCGGGTTCAAGCGATTCTCCTGCCTCAGCCTCCCAAGTAGCCAGGACTACAGGCGCCCGCCACCATGCCCAGCTAATTTTTTTTGTATTTTTAGTAGAGACAGGGTTTCACTATGTTGGCCAGGCTGGTCTCGAATTCCTGACCATGTGATCTGCCCGCCTTGGCCCCTGAAAGTGCTGGGATCACAGGCGTGAGCCACCACGCCCAGCCAGAATTTTTTTTTTTAATATTTGGCTATACTACTCTTCTCTGTATTGTTCCAATTTTAGTATATGTACTGCCAAAGCAAGCACAGAGGGTGATTTTCACTGTACCATCCTTTCTGTCACTTTTCAATTTTGTACTATGTGCAAATATACCTATATTCAAAAAATTGCATGAAGGTATTTCAAAAGTCAAAGACAATATCATGGCTGCAATTAGGATGGGGGCAGTGGGGATGGAGGGAAACGGATTTGAGATTTGAAATGTAGGCCAGGCACAATGGCTCATGCCTGTAATCCCAGCACTTTGGAGGCCAAGGCCAGAAGATCACTTGTGTTCCAGAGTTCAAGACCAGCCTGGGCAACACAGCAGGACCTCATTTCTACAAAAAAAAAAAAAAAAAATTAGCCGCACGTGCTGGCACATGCCTATAGTCCCACGTAGCTGGAGTGGGAGGATCCACTTGAGCCTGGGAGGTCAGGCTGTAGTGAGCAGTGATCATGCCAATGCACTCAGCCTGGGTAACAAAGTGAGACTTTGTCTCAAAAAAAAAAAAAAAAAAAAATAGAAATGATGAGGTCTGGTGATTAGGAATTGAGAAAAAGAGATGTCAACAACTATTCCAAGGTTTCTGGCATGGGTAGTGGTAAGTGACATTTACTAACACAAGGAATATTAAAGACAATTATAAATTCAGTTTGCATATGTTCAGTTTGAGATACCTTCAAGATACCAAGGTAGTCAAGTAGGCAGTCAAACATGTATGTAAATTGGGGACAGGGTGAGTAAAGAGGACCTAAAACACAGCATCCTTGCAAAGACTGAGATGTTGTCAGATACAAAGTCAAAGTAGCAAGGATGTTATGAAAGCCAAGAAAAGGCCTTTTTCAAGAGCTCTTAAGTCTGCCTCCATCTCACCCCATTCCTAAACCACAGCCTTAGTTTAAACTCGTCTTTTCCAAGACGTTACCATTATCCAAGATATTATCTTATACTGAGCACCTTTCATGCACCAAGCCCAATGCCACACACTTTACATTTTTTCCCCTAACACAAAATGCAATAGTCTGCAGGAAATGTATTACTACTTCTACTTTACAGATGAGAAAACTGAGGCTCTGAAAGATGCTTGCTTGCCCAAGGATCACACATCTAGTAAGTGGTAGGAACAGAATTCTATCCTAAAATTCATGCATTGCTATCTACCCATCGGTACTGAAGTTCCTTTCCCTTACACCATATCCTTCTCACAGTGGCCAGTAATATTCCCATAAAACCTACTTCTGGTCATGTCACTTCACCTGATTAGAGAGTTCAGTTTAACAATGCCCCAAAACATCCTACGGCCTATAGTGATGGGGCTTCTCACATGCTCAGTTATCTTTTCCCAATCCCACTGAAACATGCTACCCTCTACCCATACCTGACTATTCACAATTCCTCAAACACCATTTAACTTTATACCCCTAACTCTTTTTTTTTTTTTTTTTTGAGATAGAGTTTCACTCTTGTTGCCCAAGCTGGAGTGCAGTGGTGCAATCTCGGCTCACCACAACCTCCACCTCCCGGGTTCAAGCTGTTCTCCTGCCTCAGCCTCCCAAGTAGCTGGAATTACAGGCATGCGCCACCACACCCAGTTAATTTTGTATTTTTAGTAGAGATGGGGTTTATCCATGTTGGTCAGGCTGGTCTCGAACTCCCGACCTCAGGTGATCCACCAGCTTCGGCCTCCCAAAGTGCTGGGATTACAACAGGCGTGAGCCTCCACGCTCAGTTTATACTTCTAACTCTTTACCCTCTTTTTCCTCTTGCTACATCTACATGTCTGGTAAATTTCTACACGTTTCATAACCAAGGCTAAATGCTGAATCTTTGTGCGGTTTCCCTCAGTCACTTCTCCAGTCAAAACTAACTGCTCCAGGCCAGGCGCGGTGGCTCACGCTTGTAATCCCAGAACTTTGGGAGACAAAGACGGGAGGATCACTTGAGGCCAAGAGTTCAAGACCAGCCTGGCCAACATGGTGAAACCCCATCTCTACTAAAAATCAAAAAAATTAGCTAGGCATGGTGGCGCACGCTTGTAATCCTAGCTATTCGGGAGGCTGAAGCAGGAGGATCACTTGAACCTGGGAGGTGGAGGTTGCAGTGAGCCAAGATCGCACCACTGCACTCCAGCCTGGACGACAGAGCGAGACTCTGTCTCAAAAAACAAACTAACTGCTCCAGCCAGCACAGTGGCTCACACCTGTAATCCCAGGACCTATGGAGGCTGACACGGGCAGATACCTTGAGCCTAGGAGTTAGAGACCAGTCTGGGCAACATAATGAAACCCTGTCTCTACAAAAAAATACAAAAAAGTAGCCAGGCTTGGTGGTTCACACTTACAGTTCCAGCTACTCAAGAGGCTGAGACAGGAGAATTGCTTGAGCCTGGGAGGCAGAGGTTGCAGTGAGCCGAGATAGCATCGCTGCACTCAGCCTGGGTGACAGCTGACATAGTGAGACCCTGCCTCAAAAAAAAAAAAAAAAACTTAACTGCTCCAAAATGTGGAGAACTGTTGAAAACAGGAGTTCATTAAACTATCTTCAATACCTGTACATACTTTAAATGATGCATAATAAAAAGTTTTAAATGTTTTAATTACTCCATTTCAGAGCTCACAGCACTTTGCATGTATCTTTATTATTACACTTAATACATCATATGATCACTCAGTCTGTCAGCCTCTCCCAACAGACTGACTGCAGGACAGAGGCCAGGTCTTATTGGTTGCCCCAGAACCTGACACAACCCCTCACCCACAGCAGCTCAACAAATGTTTCACCAATCAATCAAGCAAAGCAAAAGCTTTTGTAGTTCTCATTCTGATACTTGAAATTCAGAAACCTAAAATATTTATTTAACTACTGTATCTTGAAAACAAATTTTCCCTAAAAATAAAAACTATCCAGACTCAAGCAACTACAATTCATAAAGTTCTCAGGAAAAATTACCTCTTGTGTCACATATTATGTAATATTCTATCAGAACACTATAGCAGTATCAAAATACAAACAAAATTCACATCACATACTCAGCTAAACATGTTTTCTACTCATTTTCCAAGCAATTATTTCTTAACTTCCATACAGCAAAAAACAAGGTCCATAGATATTTGAGATTAAGAAATTATTTTACATGTAATAAGGGCATCATGGTTATGTTTCAGAAACAAACAAACATCTATGGATTAAATGCTGTGACTGATTGCTGAGATGTGCTTCAAAATAACATGAGTGAGGGGCAAAATATATATAGATGAAACAGGACTGGTCATGAGTTGCAAACTATTAAAGCTGGGTGATGGTTGATTTGCAATACTTTCTGAAAACACTGAAAATTTTTCCTAAACTTTTTTTTCAAAAAGAAAGAAAAATCTAATGAACACGTAATAAATTTGTAGTTTAAAAATAACCCTTTGTCTAAAACAATTTCTTCCACTGTTCTAAACTAAAATGAATTAGATGACCTTATATAATACCCTTAACTATAACCCCAACTTTCTTCCTGAGAATAAACTTAGCAGCAGCATCTTCTATTTATTCTAACAAAGACAAAATACTCAGCCAGGCATGGTGGCTCACGCTTGTAATCCCAGCACTTCAGGAGGCCGACACGGGGGGATCAACTGAGGTCAGGAGTTGGAGACCAGCCTGGCCAACACAGTGAAACCCCATCTCTACTAATAATACAAAAATTAGCTAGGCGTGGTGGTGCACACCTGTAATCTCAGCTACTCAGGAGGCTGAGGAAGGAGAATCGCTCGAACCCTGGAGACGGAGGTTGCAGTGAGTCGAGATTGCGACATTGCACTGCAGCCTGGGCAACAAAAGTGAAACGCCATCTCAAAAAAAAAAAAGACAAAATAGTACCACAGAGAAAATTACAAAAAGCATACAAGAATACATTCACAATGGAATACCACCAACAGTTTTAATAATACACAGAAGTAAACAAATGATGGAATATAAGGAAGAAATAGGTAAGAGAAAAAATAATAAAAGCTTATAGAAGAAAGTTGCAAGCAGTCTACAAATTAGCTCAGAAACCTAAAACTGTCTAACAAGGGATTACTCCCACCCTTCCAGGTGACAGTTTTTTTGTTGTTTTTTGTTTTTGAGATGGTGTCTTGCTCTGTCGCCAGGCTGGAGTTCAGTGGCACGATCTCGGCTCACTGCAATCTCCATCTCCTGGGTTCAAGCAATATTCTCCTGCCTCAGCCTCTCGAGTAGCTGGGATTACAGGTACGCGCCATCACACCCAGATAATTTTTGTATTTTTAGTAGAGACGGGGTTTCACCATGTTAGCCAGGCTGGTCTCGAGCTCCTGACCTCGTGATGCCCGCCTCGGCCTCCCAAAGTGCTGGGATTACAGGCATGCGCCACCGCGCCCCGCCCCGGTTACAGTTCTTAATCAGGTCCCAAGTATCAGCCTGTGCCAAATCAGACCCAAAATAAAGTCAGCAATGAAATGCTAAAGATCAAAATGAAGAATGAGCGCAGTGACTGTCATAAAGCCATCTAAAACACAAAGAAATAGGACCTAATTGGGTACATCTCTACTCCATTCACTCCTACCCTCACTGAAGGAACATCAAGTTCAAAAGTATCCCAACTTCAGACTGTAATTAAAATGCAAGAAGGCCTTTACAAGTATCTCTTCTAACTACAGACATGGTAGTTTAAACCCATTTTTAGTCAACCAAAATATAACATTCTGGTGTACTCACTATCAGAGTACTTTTTTTTTTTTTTTTTTTTTTTGAGACGGAGTCATGCTCTGTTGCCCAGGCTGGAGTGCAGTGGCGCGATCTGGGTTCACTGCAACCTCCGCCTCCTTGGTTCAAACAATTCTCCTGCCTCAGCCTCCCAAGTAGCTGCGATTACAGGCGCCCACCACCACGCCTGGCTAATTTTTTGTGTTTTTAGTGGAGATGGGGTTTTGCCACGTTGGCCAGGCTGGTCTCGAACTCCTGACCTCAGTTGATCCATCCGCCTCAGTCTCCCAAAGTGCTGGGATTACAGGCACGAGCCACCACGCCTGGCCTTATTGTATTATTTTTAAGGCAATATATGTCTACGGTGTTAAAAAAAAAAAAAAAAAAAAGCAGTACAGAAATCTATAAAACAGTTTAAAATCTCCCCTCCTTCTCACCCCAAAAGTGTCTTGTACTCCAAGATGACCATTAAGTCATCTTGAGTGTCCTTCCAAACTCTGTCAGAGAATTTAAATTGACCCATGAACACTCATTTAAGAATCTCAAGTTAAGAACTCATAACAAGGTAAATATTACTACAAAATGAAATCAAAGAAGGACAGAACACACAGCAGATCATCCTTTGAACATCTGCTAAAAGCTAAAATGTGATTTTTTTTTTTTTTTTGAGATGAAGTCTCGCTCTGTCGCCCAGGCTGGAGTGCGGTGGCACCATCTCAGCTCACTGCAACCTCTACCTCCCAGGTTCAAGCAATTCTCCTGTCTCAGCCTCCCAAGTAGCTGGGACTACAGGCGCCCGCCACCACGCCTGGCTAATTTTTATATTTTTAGTAGAGACGTGGTTTCACCATATTGGTCAGGCTGGTCTCAAACTCCTGACCCCAAGTGATCCGCCCACCTCAGCCTCCCAAAGCGCTGGGACTACAGGTGTGAGCCACCACACCCAGCCTTAAAATGTGATTTTTAAATCATGTTTTCCTAAACAAAATTATAAGATGCCTTGCTAACATCTAAATCAAGAAATACCATCTCCAAGAAACACAATCAACAAACAATCCCCATCTTTAAGAGCCATTCTAACTTGTGAATTGTTAAATTTACCTTTCTCATAAACTTTCAGAATATTTCACATTTTTCTTCTCCCAAAGATGGTCCTGTGTTAGTCACCCTTAAACTTATCTCACCCCTCTTAAAGAATTTAAGTTCAACATGGGCAAGAAATATCTATGCTATCTTCATACTATCTGCATAGAAGGCTTGCACTTAGTGTACATTAATATACTGTTTTAATTTACTGTCACGATAATTTACAAACCAATGTGGAAAACTGATAAAATTATATGTGAAGTTTCAATATGAGTACTTAAGACTGTCAATTATGCATTCATTAAATAAACTTTATTAATTAAATAATCTACAAATAATACATGTGAGTCCTAAACAGCCTAACCACCATTTCAATTCTTAGACAAGCTGGTAGTGTTTTCTTAACATAAATTAGCTCTCTAGATAACACATTTCAAAAATATTATTAATAATACAGTGTTATCAGTCATTAACATCAATTTCAAAGAGTTCAAAGCATCACAATGAATTTCAAAGTAAAAATAAACTTAACAGAAATCCTTTCAAAGATGCAGAATATTGGTACTATGTAAACAAAAACTAAATGTTACATAATTTAAGTCAGAAAAAGACTTACTCTGCAGCTAGCCAAGCAATGAACTTTCATTTTGGTTTAAAGTGCAAGACCTATCACTTCACCTAAGTCACAAAAATTCATCTCTCAGGCAGTTTTTCTTAACAGCTTAAGAATTGGCCAGGTGCGGTGGCTCACACCTGCAAAGCCAGCACTTTAGGAGGCCATGGTGGGTGGATCACGTGAGATCAAGAGTTTGAGACCAGTCTGGCCAACACGGTGAAACCCCACCTCTAATAAATACACAAAAATTAGCCGGGTGTGGTGGCAGGCACCTGTAATCCCAGCTACTCAAGAGGCTGAGGCCTAAGAATCACTTGAACCTGGAAGACCGAGGTTGCAGTGAGCCGAGATCACTCTACTGCACTCCGGCCTGGGGGATAGTGTGAGACTGTCTCAAATTAAAAAAAAAAAACAAAAAGTATCTAGAGGTGGCAGTCAAATGCTCTCTAGTTATTTCAATTTGTAATTGATTCGACAGAAAGAACTATTTACTGAAAAAGAAAACCAGAACTTTAAAAGTGCCTGTTTATGTATTGCTGCAGTTCTAATTTGTGACCAAATATGCAAACATGTTCTATAATCTTAGTATATCTTTATTACCAGGCACAAATCAAAACTTTAGGAAATACCAAGTATATAAGACTTTGTCCACGTAAAAAATTAAGACTACAAGTGTTCAGAAGACAATCTTCCAAACTAGAAAACTCTTTAAAACACAAAGCATGACATTATTTCCATGGTTACTTTCTTTTTTTGTTTGTTTGTTTTTGTTTTTTGAGACAGGGTCTCATGACTTTTCTAACCAAAACACTAGCCGTCTTTAGCACTGGAAATGAATTTACAGGTTGAGCATCCCTAATCTGAAAATCCAAAATCTAAAACTTTTTGGGTACCAACATGACACTCAAAGGAAATGCTCATTGGAGCATTTTGGAATTCAGATTTTCAGATTAGGGATGCTCAACTGGTATGTATTCTGCAAATATTCTGAAACCCAAAAAAATCCCAAATCCGAAACACATCTGGTTCCAAGCATTTTGGATAAAGGATACTCAACCTGTATCCCTTTAAGTGCCAGCAAACAAAAAACACACATAAATGAGAATGTTTTTAATCAACATCCAAATATTACAATTTAAAAAAGCCACCTCTAGAACTGACCTAATAATTTCCCCTACCAAACACGCCAGCAAACCAAATTTAAGAAAATATGTTTCAATGGATCTTAAACTACTTCTATTATCAAAAAAATTTAAAACACCAACTGTTTTAATGCTAATATGTCCTACGGAAAAAAGCACATATATTTTTAAGTGATATACAATCTATAACTTCTAAGTATTTTGTATAATCTTTCTACTAATAGAATTACCAAAAAAATTTCCAATAAGAGTATTTAAGAAAAACTTAAAAATAAGATACTTTGTTCAAAACTGAGTATTTTAGCAATAGTTCCCTGACACAGATAAGATTCCCCAGTCCCCTAGCATTATTACTATAACTATACTTGGTAGTAGTACTATATTTAAACTTACTGCATTTATGGTATATATTCGTATATATTCTACTTTAACTCAAATCCTTACCCTACTTAAAAAAAAAAAAACCCAAAAGGTTTTCAAAAATGTACTAAAAAAGTCACAAGTTAATCTCTGTTAAAATATTTTGCTTAGTTTTCGATAACTCCAGTGAAATTTTAAAAATAAGAATCTTGAATTATTACATTACCAGATTAAGGGTCAGCATTCAAGAGCAAACTGTTCAAGATCACCCTATATTACAAGAACTCTAATTACGCAGGCTCTAGCTGTTTACAACCTTAAAGACATTACCAAAAAATAATACATTGTATTAACTACCTTATTTTTTTAATCCAAAACCCCAGGCATTGTATATCAAATGGCCATCCTACAAACAAAAAATTCTTTCAATGACTCTAATATAACTGAATCTGACAAAAACATTCGGGAGACGATGAGAAATAAGTGGTTTGAATAAACTGCACACCTGGAAAAGGAATACACATATCGATATGTACATACGTATACATACACATACACATATGTATACATATATGTATATACGCATACGTATGTATATACGTGTATATATGTATACACGTATACGTGTATATACGTATGCATATACGAGTGTATATACGTATGCGTATACGTGTGTATATACGTATTCATACACGTGCGTATATACGTATACGTGTGTATATGCGTATATGTATGTGTGTGTATACGTATATGTATACGTGTATATATGTATATGTACACGTGTGTATATATGTATACGTACATATGTTAAGGGACAAGTAAGAGACATATTTAATGCTTTCAACTTTCTAAAGCTTTTAGGTCAAGAGTTTTTTTTAACATACAAATGTGAATTTTAAAAACTTGAAAGAAAATCCAATAATATACATAGGAATAAGAATTTCTGAAAACAAGTAGTAATAGCTAAATTTCTGCCAGAAAGGAAAAAGTTATACAAAGTGCAGACTAAATTGGGGCCGGGGGGTTGGGGGCGGGGGGGGGGGGGGGGGGCATGGCAGGACAAAAATCAAAGCTAAAAAGGGAATTCTGGGAGTTATTCAATTCCATTATCTGCCCTCAGGTAAGTAGCCTAAACCTGCCCAGTAAAGGAAAGCCAACTCTTAAGACTTTCAGGGAATAAGAATTCTGAAACCAACATAGCTCAACATTCCACAAAAAATAAAAATAAAAAACAAAAAAATACTGCTTCGAGGACTGTTAAAAAAAGGATGAAACTAAATAATTGAAGACCTCCTACAGCAGGACCCCAGCTCATTCACTTCATTCAGAACCCAATTCAAACAGAGGGTGCGAAGTTATATAACGTCAAGCTTTACATTACACACCCCACTGGTATGTTCAGGCTCACAAAGATGCAACCAAGAACTATATGCGGTTGCAAGCACATATTACAGAAGGTTTTATTTTAATGTTAAGGCTGATGAATCTTGTCCTAAGCAGGTAGGACACCTCACAAGCACTGAGTCTGAAGCAGTGAAGATTTTCTTTTCTTTAGTTTAACAAACTGCTTAATCGTTCATCAAATTACCCCATATATCATGAAGGCCCCAAACACAGTGAAGCTTCACTAGTTTTTCATTTTTAAGATGTATTCAAACATCAAGTAATGCACAACTTGCCAAGAATATTTGAAAATGGTTAATTTTTTAAAATTTAAACTCTTTAGTGCATAACTGCAGGGTTTAATATTACAATCCGAAATCCAATGTTAAGCACTATTCGCAGTGAATCTATCTGAATATGAGCATTCTAAGACATAAAATCAACTAGCATTTTACACATTCTCAACATAAAACATCAGATTCCATTTATTTTTTCATCACCATAACCAAAAGCAATCGATTTGGCCAAACTTTTCCACGTGAATTATCTTTGCAAGCAATTTTATCAACCCATGTTAGACCAACAATAATCCCTCCAAAACAAAATAATGCTCTTTTAATTTAAATCATGTTTAATCTTTTATAATGACAACTTTGACAGCAGTCAAATATTTTTAAATAAAATACTTTAAATACTCAAATTGAAAAAAAAAAAAACTTTAAGGCAGGAGACCAACAATTACTGACGCTTAAATCTTTCCAGAGCTAGTCACTGTTCATTTTTACAGCAATAATTGTAATGAAGCCAATTAATACCTACGTAGTCAAAGTTTAATTCAAGTTTTCTGTATCGGTCAAAGGGGCCGGGCTTACTGAAAAGCATTATTTCCATTTAGTTTTCTGATTATATGCAATATAACACCTTATAATTGCTTTGAAATAAAAACAAATGTGTAATTACAGATAAAAAGGAATTGATGACCCTGCGAAACCAAGCTACAGACAAAAATTCAGAACAACAAAAAAATCAACTTAAGAATAAAATGTTAGACTTATTTCAAACTTGCGTCTCAACTGCAACAATAAAGCTAGGTGTCAAATGCAAAGCTATGATTTCAGCTAGAAAAGAAAATGTCTAACGGATACAACACCCATAGCACACACTCCAACTTTCACGGTCCCAATTACGAAGAAAGTATTCAAATACCATTGCAATCAGATTTTGGTCAGGAAATATAAACTGATGCATACAGATTGAGACTCCAGCCTTTGTTCAATAGCTTACAGATGGATAACTAAATGTGCTACAGGTTGATAAGCATTTACCAGGCTTATACATGCTGCTTCCAAGCTTATGAAAGGTATAAGAATTCTATATGCAAATAATCTTGGGTAATTTTTTTTAAACACCACTGAGCTACGCACTCCGAAGGAAAGGCTTATTCACGGCTACTATTTATTTCCATGTTTACCTCTACACCCTCCCCCTAACCCCCCCCTTCACTTTCTCCTCCCACCCTGTCCCGCCATCTTGGGCCGATAGGAGCAGCCATTACTTAACTAAATGACAGTGCCAACAACTTTCCACACAAATGAAAAAAGACTACACCTCGAATCCTCCCCAGCCTCCCCTGTCAGACACACAGGAAATGAGGCTCCAGGAAGAGAACACGTTTACAAATAACTACGGTATTTCTATGCCAAAAAGACCCAAAAAGTAAACAAGTCACCTAACTTCAGGTAACACACACTGCAATCGAGATACATGTCAACAACCCAATGCAAACTCTTCACCGACCTAAACTCCGTGAAACTTCCCCCTTCTGGGAGCGGGGACACAAGAAAGCCTAAAACATTTGGTTAGCAGTAGGCATCACGAACAGCCTGCTTGAAGGAAAAGAATTTTTTTAAACCCGTGAGAGGCAAGTTAAGTCCGAAATTTGGGAAAATCTGAACACACTCACGATCCCTTGACCCTAAACAGGCACCTCGAAGATCATCGGCCTACCCTCAAAAAGCTGTAAAATAGCAGGCAGTTGTGTCGACCCAGTTGAGCCCGGCCCCAAAGCGATCCCGTCTCTGTTCCTCCAGCTACAAGAGGAAAAGAGCGATTTCGCAAGGGAGCAAGCAGGGTACCCGGGGGTGGGGGGAGAGCAGAGGCAGGAAATAGTTTTCCGGAAGCCCCTCGACCATCGTCCGCGGCCACAATGAGCACAGACCCGGCCGCGGGGCCCGGGGCGAGCGCGGCGCCGGCCAGGGAGACGGTGTCCGCGCTCCAACTCGCAGCTGCCTTACCTTGCCCAGTAGGGCCTTCGTCCTGGCGCCATCTTCATGAAACCTCACGAACCCAAAGAGGCGGCTGTGGAGACAGACACAGTTTACTCTTTAACGCTCCGGGAACGCCACCGACCCGTCCCTGCCCGAGCCCGAGGCCCCAGCGGAGGCGGCGCGAAGAGCGCCAAACCGAGGTGCCCGCCCCGCCGCCGCCAGAGACAAGCCGCGCTCGGTCCTCCCGGGAGAGCGGCTACTGCCCGTCCGGAGCCGACCGGGCGAGTGACGGCGGCCCGTACCTGTCCAGTCCGCCGAGCGCCTCCCTCTCCTCGGCTGTCAGGCTGGGGGACGCCTCCTCGCTCTCGCCGCTCGCTTTTCCCGCCGCCATTTTCTTTTCCTCATCACCGAAAGCGGCGGCGGCAGCGGCGGCGGTAGCGAGCGACACTCCGCAGGATTTCATGGAAACGCAGCGAATTCACAACTCCAACGCCGACACCCCCCCTCGGACCGGGGCCCGCAGTGACGCCCCCAATCTGCGCGCGGGACCAGCACACCAACTTTATCGCCGCCTCCTCCTCCGCCGCGGGCGGCGGCGACGAAAAATCCCAACGCGGCGGCGGTGAAGGCGGCGGCGGCGGCAGGGGCTGCGGAGCCCCCGGGTCGGCAGCGGCGGCTTTCGGCTGTAGGGTCACATCGCGGGGTTGGGCAGGGGGCAGCCACAGGCGGGGACGGCGGGAACGGCCGGAGCGCGCGGGGCTGGGGAGCACTGGGGGGATTCGTTGGAGACACAAACTTCCCCGGCACCAGCACAAAGTTGTTGTAATTGTGTCACACAGCGAACCCCACGCCGCCGCCGTGACCCCCCCCTCCCCGCCCGGCTGGCGCCACCAATCGGCGCGGCCCGCACGCCTCACGTGACCTTTGTTGACTCACGTCAGCCGTGGCTCCACTTAACTTGCTAGCTGCCCGAGCCCCGCCCACCGAGGCCGCCACCGAGAGGGGAGCGGGACGCAGGCCAATTCTAGCCGGTGGTTGGCTGCTGGGCGCGTCTGTCGGGGGAAGGGTTGTCACCGAGAGGGAGCTTCCTGTTAGGTTGTGCTGGTTAAATACACTGGGGCAGAGAATGGAGGGTCCGGGCCGTGTCACCTCGGGAACCGCGGCGGGCTCTGGAGGGGGAGGGGAGTGGTGGGGAAGGGCGAGGTCCGGCACCGCCCGCGGCGGGCGCGAGCGGCGGGCGAAGACGCCGAGGACGGCATTTGCCTGCCCGCGAGCTCTGGGATGTGCCCAGACCGCGGCTCCGGCCGTCCCGCGCGCGCTCCAGGGGTCCCGGGACCCCACAGGGCCTGGTACAGGTCGCGTAGCCGGGAGGCAGCGCACGGCCCTCGACCTCTGCCCTCCGAAGAAGGCTCAGACTTTTGGCACTGCTGGAAATAATGGCCTCCGCGAGGAGGGCGCTCGGGGAGCGGCTGCCGGTCCCGTGCCCCGCGGTCCGGGTGCCGCCCTAGGCCAGACCTGCGCTGGCAGCCCCGATCACCTCACCCGCGCCGAAAGTGAAGGGGGAAGGGCTCCCCTGACCCCCGCCCAAACGCCCCAGGCCGGAGGGAATGAAGAGTCGCCCGCGGGGCCTGGCTTGCCGACCATGGCTCCCCACCGCCAAAGGTCTGTCTGTTGGCGGCACTTTGGGGCCAGATTTTCGTGCTGTGTTTACCCTGTGTCTTATCAGTAGTTCATTACAGTCTTACAAGAAAAAGCAATGAGAAATTGTGAAGCGGGATCTGCAGAATGTTGGGTTCTATTGCCATGATTTCAGTGGAGCCTTCTTACAAAAGTGGGGGCTGCTTGTGGACAGACCTGAGAGAAGACATAATTAAATCATCACAGCTGGTGGCCCAAGAAAGCCTTTCTATCCCCCAAAACCTGCAGGTTTGTAACCCCTAGACAACAGTAACACTTTGTTGTTCTGTCTCTCAGGTGCAGGGGAAAGGCTTTAGTCTGACTTTTAATCTTTACTATAGGTGAAAAAAAAATAGGCCTTCTTTCGACTACTCTTCTCAAAAGGCAAATTTATTTACTAAGCTGTATGTCTTATAACAGGGATAGGAAAAAATTGATAGACATATAAGGACAAGATTCTGTTTATAAACGGAGTTTTTTATATTTTCCATAGGTTTTCCACCTGTAACCAATAAAAATTATATATTTAAACTTGGATTTCAAAGTATGACGAAGACAATTCAGTGCTGACCCAGTAATTCCTACCAGTATTCAGCGGGAAGCTATGGGAATCCCAACTGATTTTGCACACAGTTTTAAACTGTTCCCCTGAGACTAGTAACTAGACGAACAAACTGTAGTTTTGTATAGATTATAGTTCATGTTTAATTACTTCCTCTGAAACACCTTTCCTTTTATGATACTCCATTTTGCTTGAATGAGTGTGTACAAAGGGCCAAATCTTTTCTACGGCTAAATTAATACATTGTTAACTTTGTCACAAATGGTGACATTTAAAGCCAAGGAAATTTTGACCCCACTAACTCGCTCGCACACTCTCTCATACACACACACACACACACACACACACACTTGCACAAGCACAGATAGACATTTTGCTGGTATTTGACTATCTCCCTGAAGTTAGCAGTTCCTGACTCAGGTCCTTTTCAAGGATTATAAGGCTACTCAATCCCGGCCGGGCTCTGTGGCTTACGCCTGCAAAGGGAGGCCGAGGCAGGCGGATCACGAGGTCAGGAGTTGGAGAGCAGCCTGGCCAATGTGGTGAAACCCCACCTCTACTAAAAATACAAAAAACAAAATTAGTCGAGCATGTGGCGCTCGCCTGTAGTCCCAGCTACTCGGGAGGCTGAGGCAGAAGAATCGCTTGAACCCGGGAGGTGGAGGTTGCAGTGAGCCATGATTGCACCTCTGCACTCCAGCCTGGGCGACAGAGTGAGGCTCTGTCTCAAAAAAAAACAAAACAAAAAAAAAGGCAGCCGGGCGCTTTGGCTCACGCCTGTAATCCCAGCACTTTGGGAGGCCGAGGCAGGTGGATCACGAGGTCGGGAGATGGAGACCACGGTGAAACCCCGTCTCTACTAAAAATACAAAAAATTAGCCGGGCATGGTGGTGGGCGCCTGTAGTCCCAGCTACTCGGGAGGCTGAGGCAGGAGAATGGCGCGGAGCTTGCAGTGAGCCGAGATCGCGCCACTGCACTCCAGCCTGGGTGACAGAGCGAGACTCCGTCTCAAAAAAAAAAGGCTACCCACTCTCCACACCTCAACACCTTTCTTCCCGCTATTACTATGTAATAGCAGAACAGCAAGGAGTGGATGCAATGGGTGGGAGTTGGAGTGAGGCAGACCTGGATTCGAATCCTTGCTCTACACAGGCTGTGCGACCTTGAGAACATTACCTATCCTCTAGGCCGGTGCTCTATGTCTATTACAACTACAAGGATCTATCATCAAGCATGGGACAAATTTCATATGGTAACATAAGTCCTTACATCATACACATGTTACATAGTGTGTTATCTGTCAAATGTATGTAAAATAGATATGGAGCCTATAAGGTTTAGATATTTCACAGGAGAGAGAAATAGGGACATACAATAAATGATTTTATAATAAATTTCCATGAAAAGTGAATCTGAAAACCCCACCGGAAGGCAGAGTAGTGCAGCCAAAGGAGCATGAATTGTGGAATCATACAGCTCTAGGTTCAGATCCTACCTTTACCACTTGATAGCTAGGCAGACTTCAACAAGTTAGTCTAATTTGAGCTTCAGTTCTCTCATCTGTGAAAAAGAGAAAATACAGCCACTTTATAACATTATTTTAGATGCCATAAGGTAGGTAAAGTGCCAGACACATAGATTCAAAAATCTCAATAAAATAGGAAGGCTGGAATTTCCAAAATTTTTTCTTGCTTTCACAATCTGGGTTCTAAATTTATTATTACTCTACCCATCACTTCCTCCTTCTCCCTCCACAACCTCACTATAAGCCCAACACATAAGCAGTCCTAAGTACTTTATACTTGAGGCATATAACCCCAGTATTGCTACATCTCTCATTTATTCTAAACTTCGGCCTTATAAGCCGGGTGCGGTGGCTCACGCCTGTAATATCAGCACTTTGGGAGGCTGAGGTGGGCAGATCACCTGAGGTCAGTAGCTCCAGACCAGCCTGGCCAACATGGTGAAACCCCATCTCTACTAACAAAATGCAAAACTTAGCCAAGCATGGTGGCACATGCCTGTAATCCCAGCTACTTGGGAGGCTCACGCAGGAGAATCGCTTGAACCTGGGAAGCAGAGGTTGCAGTGAGCCAAGACCATGCCATTGTACTCCAGCCTCGGCAACAGAGCAAGACTCCATCTCAGAAAAAAAAAGAAAATAGAACATTCATCCTTATATCACTTAGTACTGATTCTTTTTCATATTTCTAAATACACCAGGAGCTGGGGAAAGTTTAATCTGAATTTAGCAAATTAATACGACTAATATATGTATAGATAAATCAATATTATAAAATTATATAAAATCTAGCTAAGTCAGATTACAGACTAAGTACATAATTTGTAGCAATATTATGTTAATATTTATGTAAGTACCATCAACTAATTAGAGAAGGAACCCATTTAAGTGTAGGAAAATAATGTGACTTTCTTTTAAACAACGAAATATTTAACCTGAAGCACTTAGGAATATTTAGTGTGTTTATAATGTTAGTGCCATATAACCTTTACAGATAATAAAAAGTCACGTAACAGAGTCATAGTTTATCTAGTCTTATCAATAGAACTATACGTAAATGTTACGATCAAAAATAGGTTCAAAAAAATTTACCAGTTCTTCCCATACTTACTTACCACTGTCATAGAGACTATCCAGCTGATGCCAGAACACAAAAATGACAGAAATAGATATATGGTTAGGTTTGAGCAGAGACAGGGAGCCAAGGATAAATGGACTTTCAGTTGTTACGAAAACTTCAGTTGTGAGAATAGAGTTAGGACTGCTAGAAGATGCCTGGACTCCTACCTTCACCAGGCTGTAATGAGGCACCTCACATCCCACCCCCGCCAACACACACACACAACTGCACTAGGCAGCCTGGACTTCCACCCAGCAGTTGTGAGGGGTCAGTACCCATCCCTGCTGAATTAATGTCAGAGTCGTCAAAACTTTCATCACTGCCCAGTGGTATACTACCACCCCCCATCGTATCAGTGGAGGGGGAGCAATGTAGGGAACAATAATGAGGGATTCCTATACTGCCCAGCTAGGGTGAATGGAGGCCTCAATCTAGGCCTGGTAGAGAGCGAGAACTCCCATCCCCACAAAGCAGTAACAAGGAGACATTGCACTCATTGTCAACCAAGATTGAGGGGGAAAGCTGGACTTCCACCCACACCTGGCAGTAACAAGAGAATGCCCCCTTTGCCCCCACTAGAGCAATGTCAGAGGAGGCCTGCTAAAATACAAGATTTAAATAAGATCTAGAGTCTTGGCCGGGCGCAGTGGCTCATGCCTGTAATCCCAGCACTTTGGGAGGCGAAGGCGGGTGGATCAGCTGAGGTCAGGAGGTGGAGTCCAGCCTGACCAACATGACAAAACCTCGTCTCTACTGAATACAAAAAAAATTAGCTGGGCATGGTGGCACATGCCTATAATCCCAGCTACTTGGGAGGCTGAGGCAGGAGAATTGCTTGAACCCTGGAGGCGGAGGTTGCAGTGAGCCAAGATTGTGCCATTGCACTCCAGCCTGGGCAACAGAGTGAAGCTCTGTCTCAAAAAAAAAAAAAACTAGAGTCTCAGAACACTGCCCAAAATATCCAGGTTTCAATAAAAAAAGTACTCATCATAGCAAGACCCAGGATAATTTCAAATGAGAAAAGGTCAACAGATGCAAACACTAAAGTGAATCACATGTTTAAATCATCTAACAGGGGCTAGGCATGGAGGCTCAAGCCTGTAATCCCAGCAATTTGGGAGGCCAGGCAGAAGGATCACCCGAGGTCAGGAGACTGAGACCGGCCTGGCCAACATGGTAAATCCCTGTCTCTACTAAAAATACAAAAATTAGCTGCGCATAATAGCGCACTCCTGTAATCCCAGCTACTACTTGGGAGGCTGAGGCAGGAGAATTGCTTAAATCTGGGAGGCGGAGGTTGCAGTGAGCCAAGATCGCGCCATTGCACTCCAGCCTAGACTACAGATTGAGACTCTGTCTCAAAAAAATAAAATAAAAATAAAAATAATAGCAAACAACTAAAAAACTAGAAGGCCTCAGAAGAGCAAGAAGAAGTTTCAGAAAAAAAAAAAAGACACAAAGTATTGTTGAGCAAGTGGCATCTGTGGCCCTATTGTCAGGAGGAGATGTCCAAGCACTTCTGCCCACTGCATCTTGGTACCAGAATCTCCAAGGAAAATACAATTCAGTCAAGCCCCGGGTAGAATAACTTTACTCACATAGAGAAGACACACAGCAAGATCGGCTTCAGTAGTGGACATTAGTTCTCCCTGGCCAACAGGTCCCTCCAACAGCCAACACACTCCTCTTGTGCTGCAGCAGAAAGATCTCATCCGCTCCCTGCAGTGGACAGATATACTAGTGGTGTGGCCCAGATGCCATGTGACACACATATTTAAGCAGAACAAAGGAGCACACATTGAGTCTGAAACAAAGACAGATATTCCCACACAAGGTAACAAGTCTAGTACAGGCTGTGAGAACTCTCCATCCCTTGGTAAGGAAGTGTTCCAGGCTCAAGGCCTATTCTCATGTGGCTGACAGGGGAGCAAAAGACTGCACCCATGGAATCAAACGAAAATTTTAGAACAAAAAAACAGAATGATCAAAATAAACTTCACATATGGGCTCAATAGCAGAATGGTGGGAACAGAGGAAAGAATCCATGAACCTCAAGACAGAACAATAGGAAATACCTGGCTGGGCAGGGTGGCTCACACCTATAAACCCAGCACTCTGGGAGGCCAAGGCGGGTAGATAACCTGAGGTCAGGAGTTCAAGACTAGCCTGGCCAACATAGTGAAACCCCATCTCTACTAAAAATACAAAAATTAGCCGGGCGTGGTGGCACCTACCTGTAATCCCAGCTACTCAGGAGACTGCGGCAGGAGAATCGCTTGAACCCGGGAGGCAGAGGTTGCAGTGAGTTGAGATTGGGCCATTGCACTCCAGCCTGGGTGACAGTGAGAACCCGTCTCAAAAAAAAAAAAAAAAAAAAAGGACATACCCAATCTGAACAACAGAGAGAGAATAGACTGAAAAATAAATAAATAAATAGAGCCTCAAGGATCTGTGGCACTGCAACAAAAGACACAACACTTATGTCATCAAGTCACAGAAGGAGAGGAGAAATGGAGAAATTAGGCATAGCCAAAAAAAGTACGTCAAGAAATAATAGCTGAAAATGTCCAAAATTCACATCATCCTTGTAATTAAGCTACTCTTTCTTGGAGAGTTGTATAAATAAATTCTATACTATAATCCAGAGTGATGAGTGCCATGACCTATGCCCAAATTTCTATGGGAGCACACAGAAGAGGCATCTTTGTCAGCCTAGAGGGACCAGGGAAGTATCCTAGAGATTAGAAGATAGGCCAGGCGCAGTGGCTCACGCCTATAATCCCAGCACTTTGGAAGGCTGAGGCTGGTGGGTCACCTGAGGTCAGGAGTTTGAGACTGGCCTGGCCAACATGGTGAAACCCCGTTTCTACTAAAAATACAAAAAAATTACAAAATAAAAAAAAAATAAAAATACAAAAAAATACAAAAATTAGCCAGGCATGGTGGCGGGCGCCAGCTACTCGGGAGGCGGAGGCAGGAGAATCGCTTGAACCCGGGAGGCAGAGGTTGCAGTGAGCCGAGATCATGTCATTGCACTCCAGCCTGGTTGATGAGAGCGAGACTCCGTCTCAAAAAAATAAAAAATAAAAAAAAAGATAGATTGGTAGGAGCTGGAAAGTGAGTATAGGGAGGTTTACATTCCAGGCAGAGGCAGCAACATACCTGCAAGCACACAGAAGGCTAAGAATATGGGAGTTCTGATAAATTCAAGAAGTTGAGTGTGGTTGCGGCCAAGAGGATAAGGGAAAAATCAGGAGTGGAGGCTGAAAAATTAGGCAGCACCATGAAGAGTCTAGAATGGAATGCTAAAGAATCATGCGAAAGTTTACAGTGGACTATTAAAAGATTTTAGAGAGAGAAATAATAATTGTAGGGTTGCTATTGGTGTTAGTGCTGTTGCTGTAAACAGATTTGCTTTCACCTGGGCTCTGCACTTGGCACCAAGTTTAGTGAATACTGGCTAACTGGCTGGCAGCCTGACCCTTTTGCTAGACCAAGCGTCAGAAAACTATACTCTATAGGTCAAATCCAGCCCACTACCTGTTTTCATATAGCCATTTTATCTCAGATGAAAACTACATGAAATTCAGTTTTTGGTCTCCATATAAAAAAGGTTTCATTGAAACACAGTCATGCTTATTCAACTATTATCTATGGCTGCTTTCATGCAACAGTATAGAATGGAATAGTTGCAACAGAAAATGTACATGGCACTCACATCATTTTGCCGTGCTGCTGGGTTCCCTACAAATCACAGCGATACTGTTACAACTTGGCAGTGTTTCCAGTGCCTTACATACAATACTGAGACTTTTTTAAATTACCAGTGCAGGCCGGGCACAGTGGCTCATGCCTGTAACCCCAGCACTTTGGGAGGCTGAGGCAGGCGGATCACAAGGTCAGGAGATGGACAACATCTTGGCCAATATGGTGAAACCCTGTCTCTACTAAAAATACAAAAATTAGCCAGGTGTAGTGGCATGCTCCTGTAGTGCCAGCTACTCTGGAGGCTGAGGCAGGACAATCACTTGAACCAGGGAGGCAGAGGTTGCAGTCAGCCGAGATTGTGCCACTGCACTCCAGCCTGGGCAACAAGAGCAAAACTCTGTCTCAATAAATAAATAAATAAATAAATAAATAAATAAATAAATAAATAGTTGATGCATACTTATCATGTTAAAACAAGAAAAGAGAGAAATATGGACTTCAGATGTCATGCCTTTAATGATTATTTTGTTATTAAATTTCATGGCAAAGCATTTATTATGCCATAACACTATAGCTTTGCTAAAAGAATACAATATATGTCAACATTATTAAACTAAGCACTCATCATAATATTCCCAACTGACAGAAAAGCAACAGTGAGAACAATTAGAGAATTTAAAACAGAATATTTCATCGCAGCAGAATTTCTTCACAAAAATAAAAAATGAAAATGAGGGCTGGGCATGGTGGCTCATGCCTGTAATCCCAGCACTTTGGGAGGCCAAGGTGGGTGGATCACGAGGTCAAGAGATTGAGACCATCCTGGCCAACATGGTGAAACTCCATCTCTACTAAAAATAAAAAAGTTAGCTGGGCATGGTGGCGCGTGCCTGTGGTCCCAGCTACTCAGGAGGCTGAGGCAGGAGAATCGCTTTAACCTGGGAGGCGGAGGTTGCAGTGAGCCGAGATCACACCACTGCACTCTAGCCTGGGCCACAGAGTGAGACTCTGCCTCCAAAACAAACAAACAAACAAACAAACAAACAAACAAACAGGAAAAGCTGTTCAATTGAACTGTGTTTGATTACAATGGCCAAAGAAATATGTCCAGAGAAAATAAACTGAAGGCTTTTAGCTAATAGCTGAGGGCTATTAGCCTTTCAGGGAGAACAATTGCTTGAAGAGTGAGGACATTGGGAGCAACATCAATAGTCAAAAACAAGGCAATTAACTTTGAGTGGTTTTCCTTGGCTCTTTATGAGTTAACAGATATCACTGATACAATTCGGTTGTTGTTTATTAGAGGAATCAATGCTGTGTTTGAAGTAACTGAAGAATTAGCCTCTGTTGGCCCTGCACGGTGGCTCACACCTATAATCCCAGCAGTTTGGGAGGCCGAGGCAGGTGGATCACGAGGTCAAGAGTTCAAGACCAGCCTGGCCAAGATGGTGAAACCCCATCTCCATTAAAAATACAAAAATTAGCCGGGTGTGGTGGTGGGCGCCTGTAATCCCAGCTACTTGGGAGGCTGAAGCAGAGAATTGCTTGAACCTGGGAGGTGGAGGTTGCAGTGAGCCAAGATCGTGCCACTGCACTCCAGCCTGGGCGACAGAACAAGACACCAGCTCAAAAAAAAAAAAAAAAAAAAAGAATTAACCTCTGTGAATAGTCTGCAGGGAACAACTAAGGGGGAAAATATTTTCAAAAAAGCTGAGACTGCACTGGTTCAGTACAACATGAAGTGGAATCTTCTAAGATGTGTTACAACTGATGGTAGTAAAAATATATATAGAGAAGAAAAATGCTTAGTTGAACAAATTCACAAAGGTTGTGAGAATGTAATGTGTTTAAACCCTGTAGCTATTCATAGTATCATTCATCAGTAGTCACTTTGCAGTAATATTTGAATCTATCATGTGTTATTGAACCAGTAGTGTCAGTGATAACTTCATTGAGTCTCATGGATTTAACCATCATCAGTTTGGTGAATTTTTGTCAGAAGTAGAAATGAATATCCAGATTAGCCCTATCACATAGCAGTTTGATGTCTTAGCAGTGGCAAATTTCTATTGTGATTCTTTTGAGCTTAAGACCAAGATTGAAAATGTTTTAATTATAAGAGCTGCCCTGTACAGCTATTATCAAAAGGAAATTACTTTTTGCTGCAGACTTGATAATGTGTCTTCATGAATTCTACCAATTATAAGGCAAAACAGCACTTATGTGTGAAATTTATACCATAGTAAAGTCATTTTGATGACAACTAACATTGCTTGAATTACAAGTAATGTCAAGCCACTTTATACACTTTCATGCTGTCAGAATTTAAAACAAGAAGTGAATTGTCAAAAAAAATTTTCAAGTGAATTATTCATTCTTATATAAATTTGCAGCAGATATATTTTCCAAGCTCAAACTATGGTTCCAAGCAGCATTTTTCAGACCTGAATGTAAATCTAAAGGAAATTTCCATATTTCAAAATTCATTTAACTGTGCGGTTGAGGAGTTTCTGCCTAATCATCAATTGGAAATGATGAATCTGCAGTGTAATGACATACTAAAAGGCAAATATCAAGAGAAGAATCTACTAGAATTCTATAAATTCCTTTCATGTGATGAATATGCTTAGTTAAAATCACATGAACATAGATCGATTCAATGTTTGGCAGTGTCCTTCTGTGTGAAAAGACATTTTCTGTTTTTTAGGGTTTTTTTTTTTTCTGCTCTGTCTCCCAGGCTGGAGTGCAGTGGCACAATCTCAGTTTACTGCAATGTCTGCCTCCTGGGTTCAAGCTATTCTCCTGCCTCAGCCTCCTGAGTAGCTGGGATTACAGGCATCCACCACCATGCCCGGCCAATTTTTGTATTTTTAGTAGAGATGGGGTTTCACCATGTTGGCCAGACTGGCCTCAAACCCCTGACCTCAGGTGATCCACCCACCTCGGCCTCCCAAAGTGCTCGGGATTACAAGCGTGAGCCACCGTGCCCGGCCATGTGAGAAGACATTTTCAAAAGTGAAATACATAAAATCTTATTACAGATTGGCATTAACAAATGAACATTTGCAATGTAATCTGATGATAGGGAACATTAACTTTGCACCTCAGTCAAGTAAAATGTATTCCAAAAGCATAGAATTTTATTCTTCTCACTAGTAGACCTGCATTACCAAAAATTATACCCAATTAACTACTATTAGATTTTGAATTTCATCAATAAAGTATTTGTGGACATTTGTTTTCTCTATTGTTATATAAGTACTTACATCATATCTTCGATTCTGCCTCTTGGCCTGCCAGCAAAACTTGAAATATTTACCATCTGTCCCTATACAGAAAAAGTTTGCCAATCCCTCACCCGACTAATTGGTTCCCTGGGGGCTTCCAGTTCAAAATAATCTATTGCTATTTGCCCCCAAATGCATCCTGGCCTAACTTTTCACAAAAATTCCCTCAAATACAGAAAAAAAAAAAAAAAAAAGACAAGATTTCACAATATTAAGGACTAAAACTAACAGGTAACCCAAGGCTTGGATCTGGGTGAAATAGGTGTTAATTGAGAGGCGGATGGCCCTAAAGGGCTGGATTGAGAAAACCCCAGTCATGCTTTAGTTTGGCTTTATTTCCTCAAACAGACACTGAATGAAAAAGGTAGAAAGTCTCTTATTTAAAGCTCATACCGCCATTCCATAATGACCTACAATCTGTCTCCCATCTCAAAGACTTGGTGCCTAAACCAACAAGAAACATCAGTTTCTCTACCCTTCAAAGCTGCTCACCAGAATACTGATCCCCACCTCTGCCTCCACTCCACATCCCCTGAATCCCTCTATTTCCTATTGCTTATCTAGGAAGATAGATAAGTTGGCAAGAAATAAGGGAGAATTTGGGAGAAAAAAGGAGGAGATACATTTAGAGAGGTACAGTCCCCATACATGGCTGGTTTCACGAGCGTTTGCACTGTGCAGTCACCCAGGACCCCATGAAAGAAGGCCCCATTCTTGGTTTAATGCTTTGCTATCACTGTCTGGAAATTCTTAATTTTTTAACAAGAGGCCCCACATTCTCATTTTACATGTAATTTTCTTGCAAATTATGTAGTGGGTTCTGCCCAAAACTTTAGGAAGAGGTCAACTACTTGAAGGTCTTAAAGAAGTCTGTGCTGGGAACTATATTTTGTTGTGTATCACATTAGTAAATAAGAGGTACAAAAAGTGAAATCAAACTATGTGTACATTAATCTGTCCTCCAGCTACAGACTTGAGATGGTGATTCTGCCTCGATTTCCCTGGGCAGATGGTGGATCCAAGGGTAACCAGCTCACTTACCTGTGGACAGAGAAAAGAGAAACCTTGTTTTATTTGAGGGTAAAGAGAATAAAAAATACAGAGCTAGGGGAAGAACGTAGCATTCAGAAACATTAGAGGAAATGAGAACTCTTCTTCACTAGGGCCCAGAAAAAAATTTTGGAAACCCGTTAGCAGTCCTAAGGTTTCCTTCTGTAAATGGAAGGAAGAGGTGGGGACTGAGATGAAAATTCAACAGAATGAAATGAGAAACAGACAGGGTAAGGAAAATTAGCAGTACTCCCCAACAGTAGGAACAAAATTAAAGTACACATTGGAGATAGTAAAGAGCAATATTCATACAGCAAAAAAAAAAATTTGAATTTGATGTCAAGAGCAAAGCTGATGCTAAGAAATTGAATGGAATGTGAAGGACAAAGACAAACAAAGAGAGAGAAGATGATAGCTGTGGAAAAAGAAGAATGGAGAATCTGGAGAACCAACATATGAATAATTTGTGTTCCTAAAAAAGGAACAAAGGCAAATGGAAGAGAAGTAATGAAAGTAACTGAAACAGAAAAGTTTTCCCTTTTTTTTTTTTTTTTTATGAGATGGAGTCTCGCTCTATTTTGCAGGCTGGAGTGCAGTGTCGCAATCTTGGCTCACTGCAACCTCTGCCTCCTGGGTTCAAGCGATTCTCCTGCCTCAGCCTCCCGAGTAGCTGGGAATACAGGTGCCTGCCACCATGCCAGGCTAATTTTTTTTTGTATTTTTAGTAGAGACGGGGTTTCACTATGTTGGTCAGGCTGGTCTTGAACTCCTGACCTCATTATCTGCCTGCCTCGGCCTCCCAAAGTGTTGGGATTACAGCTGTGAGCCACCGCACCCAGCCTAAAAGTTTTCGTTTATTGAAGAACATCATATATTGATTGAAAGAGCCCACCATGTTTTAGGCAAAGTCAATACAAAGGAACACACAGCTGGACACATCATGGCAAAAGTTTTAAGCTACAATATTAAAGTTTCTATGATTGTTCAGGGAAAAAAATTAAATCTGATTACCCAGATAGAAACAAAAGTCAGTGTTTCCAATTTCTCATATGTAGAGCTTTAGAGAGAAAAATGTATGACCCCAAAATATATATCTGAGTTGTTTTTTCAAGTGTAAAAATGTCAGAAAACACTGCTATTTAAAGGATCATAAAATATATCACCTTATTGAAAAAAAATAATGGTTTACAATCTATTCCAACTATGAGAGAAAGTAAAAATAAAAGCTCAAGAATGGAGAAGTTGGCTGGGTGTGGTGGCTCACGCCTGTAATCCCAGCACTTTGGGAAGCCGAGGCAGGCAGATCACCTGAGGTCAGGAGTTCGAGACCAGCCTGAACAATATGGAGAAACCCCGTCTCTACTAAAAATAAAAAATAAGCCGGACGTGGTGGCGCATGCCTGTAATCCCAGCTACTTGGGAGGCTGAGGCAGGAGAATCGCTTGAACCCGGGAGGCGGAGGTCGCGGTGAGCCGAGATGGCGCCATTGCACTCCAGACTGGGCGACAATAGCAAAACTCTGTCTCAATAAATAAATAAATAAATAAAAATGCCATTGGTCGGGCATGATGGCTCACGCCTGTAATCCCAGCACTTTGAGAGGCCAACGCAGGAGGATTACTTGAGACCAGGAGTGAAACCTCATCTCTACCGAACATGAAAACATTAGCCAGATGTGGTGTGTGTTCCATTGGTACCAGCTACTCCGGAGGCTGAGGTGGGAGGATCTTTTGAGCCTAGGAGGTCAAGGCTGCAGTGAGCCATGTTCACACCACTGCCCTCCAGCCTGAGTGACAGTGAGACTATGTCTCAAAAAAAAGAAAAAAAGGTCATTTCACTCTGGACTTATCAATTACATAAAGATTAAGTTAAAGTAAACTTCTGACCGGTTTCGGTGGCTCATGCCTATAATCGCAGCACTTTGGGAGGCCAAGGCGGGCGGATCACGAGGTCAAGAGATCGACATCATCCTGGCCAACATGGTGAAACCCCATCTCTACTAAAACTACAAAAATTAGCGGGGCTTGGTAGCCTGCGCCTGTAATCCCAGCTACTCGGGAGGCTGAGGCAGGAGAATCACTTGAACTCAGAAGGCAGAGGTTGCAGTGAGCCAAGATCTGGCCACTGCACTCCAGCCTGGCAACAGAGCGAGACTCTGTCTCAAAATAAATAAATTTTAAAAATAAAATAAAGAAAGCTTTTGAAAAACCTAAAGGTACTTACTAGGTAATATATTTACTGTATCAATGCAGGAAATAGAAAGATACATGAAGAAAAAAGCACTAGTTTCCCCTTCCTCCAGGTAGTCACTTTCAATTAATAGAAAGAAATACTTTCTAAAACAATAGAGAAGATAAAAACAGGAACCTGGGGCCAGGCGCAATGGCTCACGCCTGTAATCCCAACACTTTGGGAGGCTGAGGCCGGTGGATTACTGGAGGTCAGGAGTTCAAGACCAGCCTGGCCAACATGATGAAACCCCATCTCTACTAAAAATACAAAATTAGCCAGGCATGGTTTTTGGTTTTGTTGTCATTTTGTTCTGTGACTTTCTCTGCCATTTCCTTTATTTCCAGGTTCTTTTTTTTTTTTTTTTTTTTGAGACAGAATCTCGTTCTGTTGCCCAGGCTGGAGTGCAGTGGCGCGATCTCTGCTCACTGCAAGCTCCACCTCCCGGGTTCACGCCATTCTCCTGCCTCAGCCTCCCGAGCAGCTGGGACTACAGGCGCCCGCCACCACGCCTGGCTAATTTTTTGTATTTTTAGTAGAGATAGGGTTTCACCGTGTTAGCCAGGATGGTCTCGATCTCCTGACCTCATGATCCGTCACCTCGGCCTCCCAAAGTGCTGGGATTACAGGCGTGAGCCACCTCGCCTGGCCTTGTTTTTTCATTTTTGAGACAGAGTTTCGCTCTTTTTGCCCAGGCTGGAGTGCAATAGCACGATCTCAGCTCACTGCAACCTCCGCCTCCCGAGTTCAAGGGATTCTTCTGCCTCAGTCTCCTGAGTAGCTGGGATTACAGGCACAAGCCACCATGCCTGGCTAATTTTGTATTTTTAGTAGAGATGGGGTTTCCTCATGTTGGCCAGGCTGGTCTTGAACTCCTGACCTCCAGTAATCCACCGGCCTCAGCCTCCCAATGCGTTGGGATTACAGGCGTGAGCCATTGCACCCAGCCCCAGGTTCCTGTTTTTATCTTCTCTATTGTTTGAGAAAGTATTTCTTTCTATTAATTGAAAGTGACTACCTGGTGGAAGGGGAAACTAGTGCTTTTTTCGTCATGTATCTTTCTATTTCCTGCATTGATACGGTAAATATACTACCTAGTAAGTACCTTTAGGTTTTTCAAAAGCTTTCTTTATTTTATTTTATTTTTAAAATTTATTTTATTTTATTTTATTTTATTTTTTGAGAGGACAGAGTCTCGCTCTGTCTCCCAGGCTGGAGTGCAGTGGCGCAATCTCGACCCACTGCAACCTCCGCCTCCCAGGTTCAAGCAATTCTCCTGCCTCAGCCTCCCGAGTAGCTGGGTTTACAGGCACGCACTACTATGCCTGGCTAATTTTTTGTATTTTTAGTAGAGACGGGGTTTCACCATGTTGGCCAGACTGGTCTCAAACTCCTGACCACAGGTGATCCACCCAACCGTGTCGGCCTCCCAAAGTGCTGGGATTACAGGCATGAGCCGCCGTGCCTGGTCATAAACCAAAGATTTTAGAACTACAAAAATGTAACTCCCCTGTTAAAAGACTTGGTTGAGTAAAAGAAATTTAAGTATCTAGTTACAAGAGGCATACCATTAAAAAAATGACATAATAAGTTACAAACTAAAAAAAAAGACATATTAGACAAACACAGAGCAGGAAAAAACAATATTAGAACATCAAGACAAAAAGTATTAATCAGACAAAGAGAGTTAATTTTATATTAGTAAAAAGGGTACAACTAAAATTCTCTTTGTCTTAAAGTTCAATGCCAGACTCTTATACCACCAAAATACATACAGAAAAACTATTAGAAATTGTATTAGGGTTCTTGGCGGGGCGGGGTGGCTCACGCCTGTAATCTCAGCACTTTGGAAGGCCAAGGTGGGCAGATCACCTGAAAGTGGGGAGTTCGAGACCAGCCTGACCAACATGGAGAAATCCCGTACCTACTAAAAATACAAAAGTACCCAGGCGTGGTGGCACATGCCTGTAATCCCAGCTACTCAGGAGGCTGCGGCAGGAGAATCGCTTGAACCCGGGAGGCGAAGTTTGCTGTGAGCCGAGATCGTGCCATTGCACTCCAGCCTGGGCAACAAGAGCGAAACTCCGTCTCAAAAAAAAAAAAAAGAAAAGAAATTGAGATTTTATTTAATTGGCTTATGCCATCATGGGGACTGGCAAGTTTGAAATTTATAGGGTGGGCCAACATGCTGGGAACTCAGGTGAGAGTAGATGTTGCAGTCTTGGGTCCAAAATCTGCAGGGCAGGGCAGCAGAAACTCAGGTAAAGTTTCTATGTTTCAGTCTTAAGGCAGAATTGTATCTTCTTTGGGAAGACAGTCTTCAACTTGTTGGATGGGCCCCACTCCGATTAGGGAGGGCAGTCCACTTTATTTGAAATCAATTTATAGTAAATGTTAATCACCTCTACAAAATACCTTCACAGCAACTTCTAGACTAGTGTTTGACCAAGCAACTGGGGGCACCATAGCCTAGCTAAATTGACACATAAAATTAACCATCACAGAAATATAAGGAGGAATTGACAGAGAAACAAAGCAATATAAGACTAACATAACTCAGCCGGGCACAGTGGCTCACGCCTGTAATCCCAGCACTTGCGCAGGCAGATCACCTGAGGTCAGGAGTTCAAGACCAGCCTGGTCAACATGGTGAAACCCTGTTTCTACTAAAAATACAAAAAAATAGCCGGGTGTGGTGGCAGGTGCCTGTAATTCCAGCTACTTGGGAGGCTGAGGCAGGAAAACCGCTTGAACCTGGGAAGTGGAGGTTGCAATGAGCAGAGACAAACTTGCAGTGAGCAAAACTCTGTCTCATAAAAAAAAAAAAAAAGAGTAACATAACTTTTAGTCTTGGACATACCAAGCCAACCAAAAAATAAATATGAATACAGAGAATTTCAACACTAATAAGACTATATACAATATATTATGGATTATACACAAACTACATATTAATATAACATATTTTAACTTAAATTATAAGTTACATAAATAGATGAGAATGGTGGTAGCAATCTGAAAGAGAAATTCCAGGATATATTCCAAATGGATCAAACATTTATTTATTTAGTTCTTTTGAGATGGAGTATCACTCTGTCGCCCAGGCTGGAGTGCAGTGGCGCGACCTCAGCTCACTGCAACCTCTGCCTCCTGGGTTCAAGCAACTCTCCTGCCTCAGCCTCCCGAGTAGCTGGGACTACAGGCGCACGCCAACACCCCCAGCTAATTTTTGTAGTTTTAGTAGAGACGGGGTTTCACCATGTTGGCCAGGCTGGTCTCGAACTCTTGACCTCATGATCCACCCACGTTGGCCTCCCAAAGTGCTGTGATTACAGGTGTGAGCCACAGCACCCGGCCCTGGATCAAACATTTAAATGTTAAAATTGAAATATAAAAGTACATGAGGCCAGGCGCAGTGGCTCACGCCTGTAATCTCAGCAATTTGGGAGGCCGAGGCAGGCAGATCACGAGGTCAGGAGTTTGAGACTAGCCTGGCCAACATAGTGAAACCCCATCTCTACTGAAAATACAAAAATTAGCTGGGCATGGTGGCAGGTGCCTGTAATCCCAGCTACTCTGGAGGCTGAGGCAGGAGAATTGATTGAAACAAGAAGGCAGAGGTTGCAGTGAGCCTACATCACACCATTGCACTCCAGCCTAGGCAACAGAGGGAGACTCCGTCTCAAAAAAAAAAAGTACTTGAAGAGGCAGGGTGCAGTGGCTCTGGCCTGTAATTACGGCAGCTTGGGAGGCCAAGGCAGGCGGATCCCTTGAGCCCAGGAGTTCAAGACCAGCCTGAGCAACATGGTGAAACCCCAGTCTCTACAAAAACAATAATAATAATAAAAGAAAGAAAAGTACTTGAACAGCTGTGGGATACTTTTAAAGTATAATTTTAGAGTGCATAAAGCCTTTCGAGAATGACACAAAATCCTAAAGCTGTAAAAATAAACAATAAATTTGACTAAATAAAAATAATCTGCCTGGCAAAGCCACTCTAAGCAAAGTCAAAAGATAAATGAAAATTTGTGGAAAATATTTGAAATTTTTATCATAAATGAATGCCTCATTTCCCTAATAGAGTTCTTACAAACCAATTTTTTAAAAAAGACTGACAACCTAATAAAATATTGATATAAGCAGCCAATTCATAGAGAGAAAAATATAAATTATTAGAGGAATGAAAAGAAGCTAGAACTTACTCATAATAAAAGACATACAAATTAAAAGTAAACTGAGACACCATTTTTCACTGGTCAGAATGGCAAAGATATAAAAGTGCAATATTATACAGTGTTGTTGACTCTGTGGGGAGACAGGCACTTTAACATATTGCTGACAGGTTTTGATGACATCCGTAGGAATTAATCTGCCAATGTTTATGAAAATTTGAAATTATGAAATTAGACCCATTAATTTTATTTCTAATAATGTCCTATAGATATGTTTGCATATGTATAAAATAATTTTTTTTTTTTTGAGACAGGGTCTCACACTGTCACCTGGGCTAGAGTGCAGTGACGCGATCTCAGCTCACTGCAACTTCTGCCTCCCTGGTTTAAGCGATTCTCCTGCCTCAGCCTCCAAGTAGCTGGGATTACAGGCGCCCGCCACCTCGCCCAGCTAATTTTTTGTATTTTTAGTAGAGACGGGATTTCACTATGTTGGCCAAGCTGGTCTCAAACTCCTGACCTCGTGATCTGCCTGCCTCGGCCTCCCAAAGTGCTGTGATTACAGGCATGAGCCACGAGTCCAGCCTAAAATAATTTATATACCTAAACTTAACTACAAGTTTATTTACTGGGGTATTATTTGTAGTAGCAAAATTTTGGCAACAAACCTAAAAGTCCACCAATAGGAACAGATTAAATGAATTATGATACTTCCATACAATGGAATACTATGCAGTTGTAAAAAAAAATGAAGATATTCTCTTGTACTGGCTTAGCATGATCTGTGACACGTATTAGTAAACAAAGAGAAACAAGGTAGAGAACAGCATGAAGTATGCTACCATTTGTTGAAAAATGAAAAAGAGCTGGACTGCACTGCAGCCTGGGTGACAGAACGAGCCTCCGTCTCAAAAAAAAAAGAAAGAAAAATGTAAAATATATGTATACAAATGTGATTTCTTATATATGCATAAAATAATATCGTGGAAACATACAGGAAGAACTGATAATATTGACTGCCTTTGGGGAGGGGAACTGGTTTGGTAGAGAACAGATGTGAGGAGCCTTTCACTCTATATATCCTTATGTGCCCTTTGACTGTTGAATCATGATTGTGTTACTTATTCAACATTTACATTTTTTAAATAATAAAATATTGTAAAACTTGGCTGGGCGTGGTGGATCAAGCCTGTAATCCCAGCACTTTGGGAGGCCAAGGCGGGCGGATCACCTGGAGTCGGGAGTTTGAGACCAGCCTGACCAACATGGAGAAATCCCTTCTCTACTAAAAATACAAAAAGTTAGCCAGGCGTGGTGGTGCATGCCTGTAATCCCAGCTACTCAGGAGGCTGAGGCAGGAGAATCGCTTGAATCTGGAAGGCGGAGGTTGCAGTGAGCCAAGATCGCGCCATTGCACTTCAATCTGGGCAACAAGAGCAAAACTGTTTCAAAAAAAAAAAAAATTGTAAGACTTATATATAAACTTAGAATCCTACCAATAGATAATACATCTGTTTTACTGCTCAAGAGACAGTTAACAAGAAAATCTCAATTCTGTGAAGCAAAATTTATGCAGGCCACGTTCTTGGACCACTGTGCAGTAAAGCTACAAATGAATGCAACCTCTCTCTGTCTCTAGCACAGGCCCCAGTCCTGCCTCAACTTGGAGCCTCCAGAATTCAACCAAATTGATCACAGAGGCCTTCTTAACTTGGTCAGGTCCCATGCTCTTTTTTTTCCCTCACTTTAAAGTCTGTTGAGGCGAGAAGCTAATTCCAAGTTCAGATTCCAATACTTTTAAGAGCCCTGTTTCAGAAAATCTTACTACAATACACTTTTCAAACACAACTATGTGACTGAGGCCTTGATCCATCTTTCCAGATGGAGAGAACTCAGCAAGGAGCCCAAGTACCAAAAGATTGCCCCAAGATTCGTTTTCACTGCCTTCTCCCTGCTTATCAGGCAGTTCCCAAAAGGTGATCAAAAGGTCACTTCCCCACCTCCCTGTATCTCATTATTAGGGGAATGGTGAGTGTGTGGGAAAGAGACACCAAGGTAGCTGGAAATGGGCTCTCAAGTATCCACAGATAAATGCAACGCTCTTATTGGATATATTGGATATCTTTACCTCTTTACCTTAACAGCTTAGATAAGAATGAGTAGTCATGGATGTCATGGGTGTCTCATTGGTAACATAACAGATATGTTGTAAATGTTTTAGCAGACAAAATGTTCTTAAGAATTGAAGTGAGGCCGGGCGCAATGGCTCACGCCTGTAATCCCAGCACTTTGGGAGGCTGAGGTGGGCAGATCACCTGAGGTCATGAGTCTGAGATCAGCCTGGCCAACATGGTGAAACCCTGTCTCTATTAAAATTACAAAAAAAAAAAATTTAGCCGGGCACGATGGTGGGCACCTGTAATCCCAACTATTTGAGGGGCTGAGGCAGGAGAATCTCTTGAACCCAGGCTGCAGAGGTTGCAGTGAGCCGAGATCATGTCACTGCACTCCAGCCTGGGTGACAGAGCAAGACTCCGTCTCGGAAAAAAAAAAAAAAAGAATTGAAGTGCAAAGAAGTGAATGAGTATGTGTATGTGTGTATAAGCATGTCTGTGCTTTAGTATACTAACTTACAATTTTCTAACATTATGAGCTTTTGGAATTAAGATATGCACACTCCAGAAATATAGTTAATGCTTAACTGATCAAGTTGCAGGCATTCAGGGTAGATGATCTTTTATTTAAGTGTTTATATATGTATAAATATATACAATGTGTGTCCTATTTTTGCCTCTTCACTTCGCCAATACCTGGTAAACAGTTCTTAATAGTAAATATTTTCTGATTAAATGACTAGCGTGGTTTCTGTTTTCCTTATTTGACCTTGACTACTACACCAAAAAAAGTAATTTCCATCAAAATCCTAATGGGAATTTTTTGTAAACCTACAACTATTAAGATCCATTTAGAAGAGAAATAAAAGAATCTAAGAAAAAACAAACAAAAGAAACACCCCAGCCTCTGAAAAAGAAACATAACAGTGGGAATGTCATTGCTCTACCAAATATAATAGTCTATTATGAAGCTGCACCAATCTTAAGGAATGTGATACTGGCACAGGAAAAGACTGACAATGTAGCAAACTGGAAGGAACAAAAGCAGACACAAATATTTCTGATGGTGTTGGACATCTCAAAATTATTTCAAAAAATTAAATATCTTCCAACTTACACGATATACCCAAATTAAGTTGAGATAGATTTAAGAGTTAGATGTCCCCTAATGTAATAATTGATTGAGGCAAGGATCATTAATGGATGCTAATAACACTGGCTGAAAGAAACAGGATATTCACACCGTGCTAAAGTATCACCCCACAGAATTCTGTACTTATTAATATTAAAGGCAGGTATCTGGTGGTCACCACCTTAATTAAATGATCAAACTTAGCATCACTGCTAATGGGACAAAGAGACATCTGTGCCTCCTGACACATGCAACATGGCAATGCTTCTGAAATATTCTAGCAAAAATTCTTAACCCATATCTGGCTGGGCACAGTGACTCACACCTGTAATCCTAGCACTTTGGGAGCCCGAATCAGGCGAGTCACCTGAGGTCAGGAGTTCAAGACCAGCCAGAGCAACATGGTGAAACCCCCATCTCTACTAAAACTACAAAAATTAGCCAGGCGTAGTGGCACACACCTGTAATTCCAGCTACTCAGGAGGCTGAGACACGACAATTGCTCGAACCCGGGAAGCAGAGGTTGCAGTGAGCTGATATCATGTCCTTGCACTCCAGCTGGGTGACAGAGTGAGACTGTCTCAAAAAAAAAAATTTTTTTTAACCCAAATCTAATCAAACTTCTAGACCTAGCTTCCAGTTTAAAGAAAATACAGGGAATACAGGAACAAGATAAACAATAGCATGAAGAAATAATTGGACAAATCCAGCGTACTGGATGTTATACCTCAAAATTATTCTGGACTCATCAAAAAGACAATGTCGGGGGAGGTAAGAGTAGAGGCACTATTCTAGATTAAAGTAAATACAGTTTAAGACTCATAGATTTAACTACATACAAATTTAAACTTTTGAATCACAAACAAGCACCATGGACAAATGACACACAATAAACTGGGAAAAATAAATGAAATATATATGAACAGAAAAACTAAATATCCTTATTCTATTTTTCAGTTTTTACAATTGAAAAGAAATAAAAGATTTATACTCTAAAAGAAAAATGTCTAGGTTCTGCAGAAGAATGAGCTCAGTGAAAAAAAATGTCTAAGGATATGAATAAATAATTCAAAAAAGAAGGGCAAAGGTGAGAAGTTATGAAATACTTTTAGTATTAACAACTGCTTGGTTGAAGTTTCTCAGCCTTCATCAGAATCGTCTGAGATGCTTGTGGAAAATGCAGCTTCAGCCAGGTGCGGTAGCTTATGCCTGTAATCCTAGCACTTTGGGAGGCCAAGGCAGTCAGAACACCTGAGGTCGGGAGTTCGAGACCAGCCTGACCAACATGGAGAAACCCTTCTCTACTAAAAATACAAAAGTAGCCAGGAGTGGTGGCGCATGCTTGTAATCCCAGCTACTGTGGAGGCTGAGGCAGGAGAATCGCTTGAACCCGGGAGGCGGAGGTTACGGTGAGCGGAGATCACGCCATTGCACTCCAGCCTGGGCAACAAGAGCGAATCTCCATCTAAAAAATAAAATAATAAAATAAAATAAACATTAAAATTAAAATTAAAATGCGGCTTCCTGGACCTACTGTATTTAAATTGAGGCCCAGGAGTCAGTATAATAAACATTCCCCTATAATTATTTTGGGAAGCCGAGGCAGGCAGATCGTTTGAGCTCAGGAGTTCGAGACCAGCCTGGGCAACATGGTGAAACCCTGTCTCTATTAAAAATACAAAAATTAGGCTGGGCACAGTGGCTCACGCCTGTAATTCCAACACTTCGGGAGGATGAGGGCGGCAGACCACGAGGTCAGGAGATCAGGACCACCCTGGCTAATACGGTGAAACCCCATCTCTACTAAAAATACAAAAATTTACAAAAAATTAGCCGGGCGTGGTGACACACGCCTGTAGTCCCAGCTACTCGGGAGGCTGAGGCAGGAGAATCGCTTGAACCCGGGAGGCGGAGGTTGTAGTGGGTCGAGATTGCGCCACTGCACTCCAGCCTGGGTGACAGAGCCAGACTCCGTCTCAAAACAAAACAAAACAAAACAAAAATTAGCTGGGCGTGGTGGCGGGCGCCTGTAATCCCAGCTACTCGGAGGCTGAGGCAGAAGAATCGCTTGAATCCAGAAGGTGGAGGTTGCAGTGAGCCGAGATCGCGCCACTGCACTCCAGCCTGCGCGCGAGAGAGAGACTCCGTCTCAAAAAAAAAAAAAAAAAAAAAGAAAGAAAAGAAAAGAAAAAAATAGAAAAGAAAGAAAAAGAAATAAAGAAATAAAACTCCCCTGGCCGGGCGTGGTGGCTCACGCCTGTAATCCCAGCACTTTGGGAGGCCGAGGTGGGCGGATCACGAGGTCAGGAGATGGAGACCATCCTGGCTAACACGGTGAAACCCCGTCTCTACTAAAAATACAAAAAATTAGCCGGGCATGGTGACGGGCGCCTGTAGTCCCAGCTACTCAGGAGGCTGAGGCAGGAGAATGGCATGAACCCGGGAGGCGGAGCTTGCAGTGAGCCGAGATCACACCACTGCACTCCAGCATGGGCGACAGAGCGAGACTCTGTCTCAAAAATAAAATAAAATAAAATGAAACTCTCCTAATGACTTGTAATCACACTATTTGGAAAGCAAGGGTATGACTAAAAACTCTCCTTCTGGCCGGGCGCGGTGGCTGACGCCTGTAATCCCAGCACTTTGAGAGGCCAAAGCAGGTGAATCACCTGAGGTCAGGAGTTTGAGAGCAGCCTGAACAACATGGAGAAACCCTGTCTCTACTAAACGTACAAAAATTAGCCGGCTGTGGTGGCGCATGCCTGCAATCCCAGCTACTCGGGAGGCTGAGGCAGGAGAATCGCTTGAACCCGGGAGGCGGAGGTTGTAGTGGGTCGAGATTGCGCCACTGCACTCCAGCCTGGGTGACAGAGCCAGACTCCGTCTCAAAACAAAACAAAACAAAACAAAAATTAGCTGGGCGTGGTGGCGGGCGCCTGTAATCCCAGCTACTCGGAGGCTGAGGCAGAAGAATCGCTTGAATCCAGAAGGTGGAGGTTGCAGTGAGCCGAGATCGCGCCACTGCACTCCAGCCTGCGCGCGAGAGAGAGACTCCGTCTCAAAAAAAAAAAAAAAAAAAAAAAAAAAAAAAAGAAAGAAAAGAAAAGAAAAAAATAGAAAAGAAAGAAAAAGAAATAAAGAAATAAAACTCCCCTGGCCGGGCGTGGTGGCTCACGCCTGTAATCCCAGCACTTTGGGAGGCCGAGGTGGGCGGATCACGAGGTCAGGAGATGGAGACCATCCTGGCTAACACGGTGAAACCCCGTCTCTACTAAAAATACAAAAAATTAGCCGGGCATGGTGACGGGCGCCTGTAGTCCCAGCTACTCAGGAGGCTGAGGCAGGAGAATGGCATGAACCCGGGAGGCGGAGCTTGCAGTGAGCCGAGATCACACCACTGCACTCCAGCATGGGCGACAGAGCGAGACTCTGTCTCAAAAATAAAATAAAATAAAATGAAACTCTCCTAATGACTTGTAATCACACTATTTGGAAAGCAAGGGTATGACTAAAAACTCTCCTTCTGGCCGGGCGCGGTGGCTGACGCCTGTAATCCCAGCACTTTGAGAGGCCAAAGCAGGTGAATCACCTGAGGTCAGGAGTTTGAGAGCAGCCTGAACAACATGGAGAAACCCTGTCTCTACTAAACGTACAAAAATTAGCCGGCTGTGGTGGCGCATGCCTGCAATCCCAGCTACTCGGGAGGCTGAGGCAGGAGAATCCCTTGAACTCGGGAGGCGGAGGTTGCCGTGAGCAGAGATCACGCCATTGCACTCCAGCCTAGGCAACAAGAGCGGAACTCCGTCTCAAAGAAAAAAAAAATCTCCTTCTTTCAATCTACTTACCTTTGTTTCAAAAGAAATGCAGGAAAATGGAGTCTAGTCTGTATGTCACTGGCCTATGTGTTGCCTTAGGCAAATTCCTTAAACACATTAGTACAATGGGAACAACATCTACCTTGAAGGGCTGTTGGAAGGAGTAGAGACACTGTAAAGTGCCTAGTACTGTGTTAGGCATTTAATAGCTTCTTAATAAATAGTGGTTATTATTAGTTTTCACTCTAACTCATTTTGCACTTTTAAACTGCTACCGTTGTTTTTTCAGGTGACATGATCCTTTTCTTCTGTGTGTATCGTGCTTTATGCATAATTGCTCAAAACTGGAAATAACCTTGTTATGGGTTGAGTTGTATCCCCTCAAAATATGTGGAAGTCCTAACCCCCACAACCTCAGAATATATAACCTTATTTGGACATAGGGTCATTTGATGTATTAATAATTACTCATACTGGAGTAGAATGGGTCCCTAATCTAACATGATTGGTGTCCTCATAAGAAGAGGAAGATTTGGACGTAGATTCTCACAGAGGGAAGACAGATGTGAAGACACACTAAGGGAGATAGCTCTGTGACTCCAGAGGCAGAGATTAGAGTGATGCATCTACAAAGTAAGGAATGCCAAGGAGTGTCAGCAAACACTAGATGCTAGAAAGAGTCAAGGAGGGCCGGGCGCGGTGGCTCATGCCTGTAATCCCAGCACTTTGGAAGGCTGAGGCAGGTGAAGCACCTGAGGTCAGGAATTTGAGACCAGCCTGGCCAACATGGTGAAACCCCGTCTCTACTAAAAATACAAAAATTAGCCGGGCATGGTGGCACGTGCCTATAATCCCAGCTACTGGGGAGGCTGAGGCAGGAGAATCACTTGAACCCGGGAGGTGGAGGTTGCAGTGAGCCGAGATCACGCCACTGCACTCCAGCCTGGGTGACAGAGCAAAACTCTGTATCAAAAAAAAAAAAAAAAAAAAAAGACTCAAGGAGGATTCTCCTCTGCAGGTTTCAGAGGGAGCACAACCCTGCTGACATCTTGATTTAGGACTTCTGGCCTCCATAACTATGAGAAAATACATTTCTATTGTTTTAAACCACTCAGTTTTTGGTATTTCTTACAGCATGTCCTAGGAAGCTAATACAAACCCTAGTATTCTTCAACAGGTGGATGGAAAACAAACTGTGGTACATCCATACAATGAACTGTATAACATGGGTGAATCTTAAAGACATTACGCTAAGTGAAAGAAGCCAGTCTCCAGAGGTTACATCCTGTATGATTCCATTTATGTGACATTCAGTTAAAGGCATATCTGGCCAGGCACGGTGGCTCAACCCTTTAATCACAGCACTTTAGGAGGCCAAGGCAGGCAAATCACCAGGTCGGGAGTTCGAGACCAGCCTGGCCAACATGGTGAAACCCCATCTCTACTAAAAATAGAAAAAGTTAGCTGGGCGTGGTGGCGGGTGCCTGTAATCCCGCTACTCCAGAGGCTGAGGCAGGAGAATCGCTTGAACCCGGGAGGCGGAGGTTGCAGTGAGCCGAGATTGCGCCACTGCACTCCAGCCCAGGCGACAGTGCGAGACTCTGTCTCAAAAAAAAAAAAAAAAAAAGAAGGCAAACCTATAGGGAAGGAAAACACATCAGTGTTTGCCAGAGGTTGGGGTGGTTTGATGGTTTAATTAGAAAGGGGAAGCATGAGGGAAATTTTGGGATTGTGGTGATGGTTACCTAAATCTATGCATGTGTTAAAACTCGTGGAACTGTTTATCCACAAAGAGTAATTTCATGGTATCTTAATTTAGATTTTTTAAAAATGAACACACATGCACACACACACACACACACCCCCAAATAATTTTCTTCTAAAAAATACTTTAAAAGAAAGTTTCCATCTGGGTCGCTGCCAGAAAGGCTGCTTTGTCGGGGCTCTGCCACACCAGCTCTTGCATTCTGTGGGCCTGTTTTTCCATCTGTAAAAGTAGTGGATCTGCCTGGGGCAGTGATTTTATCCCCCTTGCCCCCATACTGCACCCTAGGCACTCCCTTTGTGGCAGTGGTGGTGTCTCGATGTGTTTGGAGAGAGAAAACATTTGGACGTCACTGGGCTGTGGACACACAGGTCTTCTTCAAATGGAGCAGTTGTACTTTTGTCTCTCTCTCTCTTTTTTTTTTTTTTTTTTGGTCTAAAAACCTCTGGATTAGAATAACTGAACACAAGCCAGAGCCCAGGTATCCAGGGAGTTAGAATGATCCTGGATTCCAGGGCCTACATGTTGGGGGTCACTTGTTCATCCCTTCGGTGAATGCCCCCATGCATCCTGGTAATGAGCAAAACCAGGGTGCTGGCTCTCACGGTTAGTGACTCTAAACAAGTGTTTCAGGGAAGCTGAAATTGTGCTTCTACACGACCCCTTGGATGCACATGGATTAAACACAATGGGACCTCTATAAAGGCTCTAAATCTAGGCCCCCTCCGCTTTGTTTTTTCTTTTTTGAGACGGAGTCTCGCTCTGTCACCCAAGGCTGGAGTGCAATGGCGTGCTCTTGGCTCACTGCAACCTCCACCTTCCGGGTTCAAGTGCTTCTCTTGCCTCAGCCTCCCGAGTAGCTGGGACTACAGGTGCCAGCCACCATGCCCGAATCTAGGCCCATTCTAAGGTAAGGTCCAAAAGGACCTTAAGCCATTTGTTTTTAGATTTTTTGGAAGAACATTTTGTAAATAACAAAGGACTGTGCACAGATGGGGGAAATGCCATTATGAGGATGAGTGTGCTGACCTCAAACCAGGGTCAAAGAGTATCATTGCCTTTTACTCCAAGCATGGAACCATTCATGTGCCAGGTACTATGCTAAGGAACCCAGTCCTCACAACAACTCTATGGGAGACAGTTGCTTTGACAGGTGAGGAAAGTGAAGCTCTGAGAGGACCCAGGTCACAATGAAAGGAGATGTTAGAGGTGACAGGGCTGGGTCATGGCCAGCAGCTCCAGCCTCTTAAGCCAAGGCTCATGAGAGGAACCCCTGAGGCCTGGTGTCAGGCCTGTTCTCTCTCAGTATATGCCCTGGGAAAAGGACTATGTCCCTTTTCACAAAGGCCGGTGGGAGATCACCAAAGACACCTTGAGAACTTGCCATCAAGTACAGCAGTCAAAAAAATACAATATTTTTAAACTTTATGGAGTGGAATGGTCTTTTAAAAAACTAATTTTTTTGTTTAACTAATGTATAAATCCGATCTAGAAAACCAGAGATGGGCCACTGTGATTCAAGGTGGGCAAGGGTAGCCTGAGACTCCTCCAGAGCTCCTGGAGCACAGCTTGAATGAAAGCCACTTATCCACTAGGTTGGCACTTACTGGGACAAGTGCAAGGGATGCCAAGATGTCTAAGGCTTTGACTTTGGGTTGGAAAGAACCGGGTGAGATTCTAGGGGATTCACTCCTGGGTTAGTCAGCCTCTGGCAGGGCTCAGGATTCCAGGCCTGCCACATGTATTGGGTGCTGCTGGCAGGTCTATGTGAGCTGAGCATTACTTGCCCCACCCTGGTTCCAGCCAGGCCCCAATATCTTGACCTCACAATATAAAAAACATTTTCACCATCTTATGTTTCATGAATTTAATTCTATTAAGGTAAGGCTTACTACGTTCAAAACTCCAACCCCCTCCCTTTTTTCTTGCCCTTTAACAAGGCACCATCCGGTTTTCTTTACTAACAAAATGTCAGTGTTCAAGTTCAGTCTTGGTGCAAGATCGATGGCAGATGTCAGGGGCTGGCCGGGATGGCTTACGTTGATATCATCGTACGTAGGTCCTTCTCATAGATGTCAGGGATGTTACCTACCGGCGAGTTGATCATGCGCACGGTGTTGTTATTAAACAGCTTGAATTCGTAATTGATGAGCTGTTCCCAAAAGCCATTGTTGGGCCGGATGATGGGGCGGCGCGACTTGGTCCATGTATGGGCGTCCAGCAGCGACATGGAGTGGTATTTCATGAGGTACGCAAGGCACAGTGAGGCGGAACGGCTCACTCCAGCCATGCAGTGCAGCAGAGTGCGGCCCTGCCTCATATCGATGGTGTAGATAAGATCAGCAATGGGGTCAAAAAAGTCGTAGAGACGCGAGTCACGAGCATCGGTAACAGGCACCTTTATGTACTGAATGCCCTCGAAGAATACGTTGACCACTTCCACCGAGGCATTGACAATGGCGGTGATGCGATTGCTGGACAGAAGGAGTTTGTTGTTGGCGGCCACACCATTGCTGAGAAACAAGCTTCTGGTTATTTGGGAGAAGCTGTAGATGGAGGGCTGCTGGACACCCTGAGATGATGAAAAGGAGGACGCGGATGCTGTCATCAAGGCGGCTGGTCCGAGGTCTCTCTACGCTGGTTTGGGACACAACCCTTACCAAGCTAGTTCAGGATAGCAGCCGCGCCGCCAAGTCTCAGGCTAGGTGTTGGAGAAAGAGGACCAGCTATCGGCCACCACCCTCTTCCTGTCTCCTCCCACCACTCCCATCTGGGCGTCACAATCCCGGACAGATAGCCCTGCGGCTCCGGTTTCCATGGCAATGGCCGCTTGCCGCAAGGAGGACAGGGTCTCTAAGCAGGGTCTTCAGAGACACCCCAGTCTCTTTTCATCTTTCTTCATAGTCATTTATTTTCCAAGGCCTAATTCTTATCTTTCTTGACTTTTAAAAATGTTCTGTTACAAGATATCTATTTTATGTTTCAATTATTGGACCACGTTAAACAATATCTATGAATACTTCTATTTCATCAGTGTTGCAGAACAGGGCTTACACTTTCCCTGCAAAATAGCAATATCACATTCTAAGTTGGGGAACAGCATTTGGCTCATGTGATATGCTAATCTCTATAAAACTGGAGCGAGATATGGGATTTGGCTGGGCTTGGTGGACTGGCCTGATACTTCTTTGTTGATTGTAACCATAAAATTATTTTCCTGCTTACAAACACATCAGGGCTGGTTGTAAGAGAGCATTGCTAACTGATATATAGCCCTTTATCTTGAAGTTGGCCTGTGGTGGACAGTTGTGACTAATTTAGCTGTGTCATAGTCCATTTGTACATACAGCTCAAATGACTTACCGCATGAGTCTACTTTATTACCTGAAACAACAGTTCAAATTATTTTCTTTACTTTCTTAAAAAAAAAAATGCCTACATGCTTTGTGAACTACAAATCACTTTGACCACTACCGATGCTGTCTTCCCAGTAATATTAAACATTCTGAAACAAGTTAATGCTACATGGTAATTGGGCCAAAAATTGAGACAGTTTTGCTCTGTCACCCAGGCTGGAGAGTCCCAGGCCTCTGCTTCCTGGGTTCAAGTGATTCTTGTGCCTTAGCCTACCGAGTAGCTGGGATTACAGGAACGCACCACCACACCTGGCTAATTCTTGTATTTTTAGTAGAGACAGGATTTCACCATGTTGGCCAGGCTGGTCTCAAACTCCTGACCTCAGGTAATCCTCCCTCCTCGGCCTCCCAAAGTGCTGGGATTACATGCACGAGCCCAAAAATTAATTTCTAAAATGTAACCTGACATTTGCATTTCCTTCCAGCTAAGATTTTTATAGAATTTGGCTGAAAATGGAAAAGAACTATAGCCTAAAACTAACAAATTGTTTCACAGAGTAGCCAATTGACTCACATACTTTGCTCTCATTCCGTCATCATTTTGGTATGTGTTCAAAGGTGTGCTGTGATTATGAACAAAGATGAAATAGATATCAGGCTGCTTATGATGGTCAAGGAAATGATAACCTCAAAACACAACACACGTTTCTTTTCTCAGTTGTCATAATCAAATTATTTTGCATTACTTAAATTGTCAGTCCCCACAAAGCTATCTGGAAGAAAATAGAACATGAATACTAAATAAATATGAAAACTGTTTGTTGGGGGCAGCTCAGCTGGGCTAACGGAGAAGCTTTGTAATCTATGTAGTAATGTGGAGGCCCTAAACTAGTATTGGAGTCTACTTATTTCATAAGTATACACTTCTTAAACTTTAAAACTAAGTACAATTAACAAAATAATTTCAGACACTATTTTCTTTTCTTTTTTTTATTTTTATTTTTTTTGAGACGGAGTTTTGCTCTTGTTGCCCAGGCTGGAGTGCAGTGGCGCGATCTTGGTTCACCACAACCTCCGCCTCCCAGGTTCAAGCCATTCTCCTGCCTCAGTCTCATGAGTAGCTGGGATTACAGGCTCGCGCCACCATGCCCAGCTAATTTTTTGTATTTTTAGTAGAGACGAGGTTTCACCATGTTGGCCAGGCTGGTCTCAAACTCTCGACCTCAGGTGATCCACCCACCTCGGCCTCCCAAAGTGCAGGGATAACAGGCATGAGCCACCGCGCCCGGCCTCAGACACTATTTTCAAAGACAAGCATGACCCGTGTTAAATAGATTCATTTATTTATTCTTCATATTCTGTGACACCTGTTAGTCTGAGGGATGTTGGATGTTTTAAAATTCCACTATGGAGCTTTTCCTGGATAGATAACGTTTTCTCCCCTTGAGTTTGGAAGCAGGTCACTTTCAGATCCCACTTGTCTCTACTTTTCCTTTTTTTTTTTTTTTTTTTTTTAACACACTGATGGAGGCAATTTTCCTTGTTATTTAGTGAAGAAAATGTGCAATGGACTTGCCCAATAACACACTCTCTTTCCACCGCTGGGAAAACACCCTGGATGTTAAGAACTAGTTAATGTTCAAATTTCTCAATTCAGTAGTCAAAGCCCTTTCTAATCTAAGCCTGCCTTTCAAATCTCATTCATTCATTTATTCATCAGATTTTTATTAAGAATCTATAGTGTGTTAGGCATTTTCACCTATATAAACCCTCAGTTCTGACCAAACAAAGCAAACGCTTTTGGTAAATACAAAATGTACATTCCTGTTTCCTTACCTTTGCTCATGCCATTCCTCTCTCTTGAGAAGCCTGACTCCTCTCTGCTTCCTGAATTCTATCCGAGCTTCAAGACTCAGCTTGATTAATTTAAAAAGGGGATCAACTGAGCATCCAATCTGTGTCAGGTATGGTCCTAGCAGTGTAGATCCATCACAATACAGGGCCTGATTTCCAAGAGCTTATACTTTGGCCAGAGAGATAGATAACCTTGGAAGAGTCCAGAAGAGAGGGTATGATTCATTGTTTTAGGTGAGTGTTTGGGGGCCAGGGGCAGTAGGTGTATGTCATGGAAGGCTTAATAGAAAACGTGACTGGGAAAAGTCTTTTTGTTTTTATTACTTATTATTTATAGTGTCCAAGTTTGTGTTTTGAAAAATATCAAACCTACATAAAAGCTGCAAGAATAGAACAATGAGCATCTGTTTACCCTTCACCTATAGTTCTATTGTTAACACTTCACATTTGCTTTATCTATTTTGATATACAGACACACATATTTATTTATTTGCTTGTTTCTTTTTGCTGAAACATTGAGAGTTTCTTGTAGATATAGCAACAATTTAGCCCTTCAGCACATATCTCCAAAGAACAAGTACATGCTCTTCCATAACCACAGTACAATGACCATACTCAGGAAATTTAACATTGGCCCCATATTATCATCTAACACGTAATCCATATTCAAATTTCACCAAGTCTTTTAATAATATTATTTATAGCTGTTTTTTTCTTTTGATCCAAGATTGAATCAAGGATCACACATTGCATTTAGCCGTCATGCTTCTTTAGCATCTTTAAATTTGGAGCTGTTGCTGAGTCTTTTATTTTGTTTCGGTCTTGCTGGACATTGGCATTTTTAAGAGTTCAGGCTAGTTTTGGCCGGGTGCGGTGGCTCACGCCTGTAATCCCAGCACTTTGGGAGGCCGAAGTGGGCAGAACACAAGGTCAGGAGATTGAGACCATCCTGGCTAACACGGTGAAACCCCGTCTCTACTAAAAATACAAAAAAATTAGCCGGGCGTGGTGGCGGGCGCTTATAGTCCCAGCTACTCGGGAGGCTGAGGCAGGAGAATGGTGTGAACCCAGGAGGTGGAGCTTGCAGTGAGCCGAGATTGCACCACTGCACTCCAGCCTGTGCGACTGAGCAAGGCTCCGTCTCCAAAAAGAAAAGAGTTCAGGCCAGTTTTGCAGAACATCTTTCAAGATGTATTTGTTTGACTGTTCCCTCGGGATTAGATTCAGGTGAAATATTTTTTGCAAGAAGACCACCAGAGTGTGTGATTCTCAGTACATCGTACCAGGGGCATACGTTATTTGTTTGTTCCATTAATGGTGATGAGAATTTTTTCTTTTCTCTTTCAATAGCTTTAGGGGTACTAGCGGTTTGGGGTTACATGGATGAACTGTATAATGGCAAAGTCTGAAATTTTAGTGCACCCATCACCTGAGTAGTGTACATTCTTCCCAATATGTAGTTTTTAAATCTCTCCCCACTCTCATCCTCGCCCATTATGAGTCTCCAATGTCCATTATACTAGTCTATATGCCTTTGTGTACCCATAGCTTAGCTCCGACTTATGAGAACATGCGACCAGGCATGGTGGCTCACGCCTGTAATCCCAGCATTTTGGGAGGCCAAGGCGGGTGGATCACCTGAGGTCAGGAGTTCGAGACCAGCTTGGCCAACATGGCGAAACCCCGTCTCTACTAAAAATACATAACTTAGCTGGGCATGGTGGCGCACGCTTGTACTCCTAGCTACTTGGGAGACTGAGGTGGAGGATTGCTTGAACATGGGAGGATCGCTTGAACCCAGGAGGCGGAGGTTGCAGTGAGCCGAGATCGTGCCACTGCACTCCACCCTGGGCAAGAGAGTGAGACTCTGTCTCAGAAAAAAAAAAAAAAAAGTGAGAACATGTGATATTTGGTTTTCCATTCCTGAGTTACTTCACTTAGAATAATGTTCTCCAGTTCCATCCAAGTTGCTGCAAAAGACATTATTTTGTTCTTTTTTATAGCTGAGTAGTATTCCATGGTGTATATATATCACATTTTCTTTATCCACTTATCAGTTGATGAGCACTTAGTTTTGTTGCGTATCTTTGCATTTGTGAATTGTGCTGTAATAAATATATGCGTGTAGGTGTCTTTTTGATATAATGACTTCTTTTCCTTTGGGTAGATACCTAGTAGTGGGATTACTGGATCAAATGGTAGATCTACTTTTAGTTCTTTAAGGAATCTCCATACTGCTTTCTGTAAAGATTGTACTAATTTACATTCCCCTAGCAGTATTACCTTTTTACCACATCCACACCAACATCTATTGCTTTTTCAATTTTATTTATTTTATTTTATTCATTTATTTATTTCTGAGACGGAGTTTCGCTCTTGCCGCCCAGGCTGGAGTGCAGTGGTGCATCTCAGCTCACTGCAACCTCCACCTCTTTGGTTCAAGCGATTCTCATGCCTTAGCCTCCCATGTAGCTGGGATTACAGGCGCGCACCACCAAGCCTGGCTAATTATTTATTTATTTATTTTTTGAGACTGAGTCTCACTCTGTCGCCCAGGCTGGAGTGCAGTGGCGCGATCTCGGCTCACTGAGAGCTCCGCCTCCCGGGTTCACGCCATTCTCCTGCCTCAGCCTCCCGAGTAAGCTCGGCTAATTTTCGTATTTCTAGTAGAGATGGGGTTTCACCATGTTGGCCAGGCTGGTCTCCAACTCCCAACCTCAGGTGATCTGCCCATCTCGGCCTCCCAAAGTGCTGGGCTTACAAGCATGAGCCACCGTGGCCGGCCTTTACTTTTTAATAATGGCCATTCTGCCTGGGGTAAGATGGCATTTTATTGTGGTTTTGATTTGCATTTCCCTGATAATTAGTGATGTTGAGCATTTTTTCATGTTTGTTGAGCATGTGTATATCTTCTTTTGAGAAATATCTATTCATGTCATTTGCCCACTTTTTAATGAGATTATTTGTTTTTTTCCTGCTGATTTGTTTGAGTTCCTTGTAGATTCTGGATATTAGTCCTTTGTTGAATGCATAGTTTGCAAATATTTTCTCCCATTCTGTGAGTTGTCTGCTTACTCTGGCGATTGTTTCTTCTGCTGTGCAGAAGCTTATAAATTTAATTATATCCCATTTGTTTATTTTTGTTTTGTTGCAATTGCTTTTGGGGTCTTAGTCATGAATTCTTTGCCTAGACCAATGTCCAGAAGAGCTTTCCTAGGTTTTCTTCTAGAATTTTTATGGCTTCAGGTCTTACATTTAAGTCTTTAATCGATCTTGAATTGATTTTTGTACATGGTGAGAGAAATGAATCCAGTTTCATTCTTCTACATGTGGGATCCAGTTTTCCCAACACCATTTATTGAATAGGGTGTCCTTTCCTCAGTTTATGTTTTTATATGCTTTGTCAAAGATTAGTTGGTTGTAAGTATTTTGCCTTATTTCTTGGTTCGCCATTCTATTCCATTGGTCTATGTATCTATTTTCATACCAGTACCACGATAGCCTTGCAGTATAATTTAAAGTGTGGTAATGTGAAGCCTCCAGATTTTTTCTTTTTGCTTCGGATTGCTTTGGCTATTTGCTCTTTTTTGGTTCTATATGAATTTTAGGATCATTTTTCTAATTCTGTGAAAAAATGATGTCGGTATTTTCATAGGAATTGTATTGAATTTATAGATTGCTTTGGGCAGTATGGTCATTTTCATGATACTGATTCTTCTAATTCATGAGCATGGGATATATTTGCATTTGTTTGTGTTATCTATAATTTCTTTCAGCAGTATTTTGCAGTTCTCCTTGTAGAGATATTTCACCTCCTTGGTTAAGTACATTCCTAAGTTGTTCGGTTTTTTGCAGCTAGTGTAACAGCAATTGAGGGGTTTTTTTTTTGTTTTTTTTTTTTTTGAGACGGAGTCTCGCTCTGTCGCCCGGGCTGGAGTGCAATGGCATGATCTCAGCTCAATGCAACATCCACCTCCCGGGTTCAAGTGATTCTCCTGCCTCAGCCTCCTGAGTAGCTGAGATTACAGGTGCCTGCCACCACGCCCTGCTAAGTTTTTGTATTTTTAGTAGAGACGGAGTTTCACTGTGTTGGCCAGGCTGCTCTCGAACTCCCGACCTCGTGTTCTGCCTGCCTTGGCCTCTCTAAATGCTGGGATAACAGGCGTGAGCCACTGCGCCCAGCTGCAATTGAGTTCTTGATTTGATTCTCAGCTTGGACATTGTTGGTGTATAGCAGTGATTACCAATTTGTATACATTGATTTTGCAACCTGAGACTTTACTGAATTCATTTATCAAATCTACAAGTCTTTTGGAAGAGTCTTTAGGATTTTCTAGATATACTACCTATCATATCATTGGCAAACAGAGAGTTTGACTTCCTCTTAACCAATTTCTTTTTTTTTTTTAGACAGAATCGCACTCTGTCGCCCAGGCTGGAGTGCAGTGGCGCAATCTCAACTCACTGCAACCTCCACCTCCTGGGCTCAAGCAATTCTCTAGCCTTGCCTCCTGAGTAGCTGGGATTACAGGCATGTGCCACCACACCTTTTGTATTTTTAGTAGAAACAGGGTTTCACCATATTGGCCAGGCTGGTCTCAAACTCCTGACCTCAGGTGATCCACCCGCCTCGGCCTCCCAATGTGTTGGGATTACAGGCGTGAGCTAGCGTGCCCAGCTCTCTTTTCCAATTTGGATGCCCTTTATTTCTTTCTGTTGCCTGATTGCTCTGGCTAGGACTTCCAGTACTATGCCAAATAACAGTGGTGGAAGTGGACATCCTTGTCTTGTTCCTATTCTCAGAGGGAATGCTTTCAACTTTTCCTCATTCAGTATGACGTTGGCTGTCAGTTTGTCATATATGGCTTTTATTATTTTGAGGTATGTTCTTTCTATGCCTAGTTTGTCGAGGGTTTTTATCATAAAGGGATGCTGGATTTTATCAAATGCTTTTTTGCATCTATTGAGATGATCATGTGGATTTTGTTTTTAATTCTGTTTATGTGATGAATCACATTTATTGACTTGCATATGTTGAACTATCTGTGTGAATGATGATAATTTTGACCACTTGGCTATGGTGGCATTAGCTAAGCTTCTCCAGTGTGAATGTGATTTTTCCCCTTTGTATTAATTATTTCATTATTATTATTATTACTTTTTATTGAGACGGAGTCTCACTCTGTCGCCCAGGCTGGAGTGCAGTGGCATGATCTCAGCTCACTGCAGCCTCTGTCTCCCAGGTTCAAGCAGTTCTCCCACCTCAGCCTCCTGAGTAGCTGGGATTACAGGTGCCTGCCACCGCACCCGGCTAATTTTTTTTATTTTTAGTAGAGACGGGATTTGGCCATGTTGACCAGGCTGGTTTTGAACTCCTGACCTCGAGTGATGTGCCCACCTCGGCCTCCCAAAGTGCTAGGATTACAGGAGTGAGCCACCGCACCTGGCCCTCTTTGTATTAATAATTAATAAGGAGTATGTGAGGTGGTGCTTTGAGTTTGTAGAACTATCTTTGGAATAGAACTTTGAAGAATGAAAAGGAGTTTTCCAGTCAAAGAGGAAAGGATATCCTAGACAGAAAGGGAAGCATATGCAAAGGTACATAGGTATGAAATACTGTCAGAAGGACAAAGAACAACTCAGAATTGCTAGTGTATACAGAGTGAAGCTGTAGAAGTCATAGGAAGGATGGCTAGAGATCCCAGAGGGCCTTTAAGCAGGGACTTGGGCTTGATCCTATAGGTCAGGTGACACATGAGTTTTTGTTTTTTTTGTTTTGTTTTGTTTTGTTTTGAGATGGAATCTCGCTCTGTCACCCAGCCTGGAGTGCAGTGGCGTGATCTTGGCTCACTGCAACCTCCGCCTCCCGGGTTCAATTCTCTGCTTCAGCCTCCTGAGTAGCTGGGATTACAGGCACGCACCACCACGCCCAGCTAATTTTTTGCATTTTTAGTAGAGACGGGGTTTCACCGTGTTAGCCAGGATGGTCTCGATCTCCTGACCTTGTGATCCGCCCGCCTCAGCCTCCCAAAGTGCTGGGATTACAGGCATGAGCCACCGGCGCCCAGCCCTAATTTTTGTATTTTTAGTAGAGACAGGGTTTCACCATCTTGGCCAGGCTGGTCTTGAACTCCTGACCTCGTGATCCACCCACCTTGGCCTCCCAAAGTGCTGGGATTACACACATGAGCCACCGCAGCTGGCAACACACAAGTATTTTATGCAGGGAAATGGCATCATCAGAATAGAATTTTAGGAAGCTCACTGACAGCTATGTGGATGAATTTGTAGAGAGAAGGGGCAAAGTGAGAAGAATGGCAATACTAGAGGGAGTGAGAACTATTGCAGTAGTCTAGGTGAGCAATGAGATACATCTGTTACAGACTCTTTCCTGACATGGAAGCTGGATCAAATCCAAATATATTTCACCTAATCAAATGTATACATGGGCTAGGCCACATAAGAGGATGGAATACCAAACTTCCTATGGATCAGGCTCTGGAGAGTTTGATGTCCTGAAAGGAGAGTTAAGGCAAGAGGTTGAGGTTGCAGGTAATATATTTAAATTGGAGGGTGGTGGTAAGGAGAAAACCTGAAGGCGTATAGGGTGAGGACACAGGAGAGCCATGTAACTAAAGGGAGCTGCATGTTATGCTGTCCAACAGACAGGTAAGATGGGAGTTGCCCAGCAGAAGGCCCTAAGGCAGAGGTGGCAGTTGGCCTCCCTGAGTAATGAGCAAGGGAGAGTTATGTGTGAATTTCAGATGAGGGGCTGGGTCAGTTGCAACAACATATAGAGCCGGCAGGAAGCCAGCTCCACTAGGACTTGTTGCTGGGCTCAGCCTGGTCCTTGGTTTATGGACGGTGAGTGGGGAGACAGATGGATATGAATATGGAAGTCTTTAAATAACACCCTCTAGTCCTGAATACAAATAACATGAGAAAATGATTGTTGCTTATTTGTTAGGTGAAAAAAAAAACAGTTTATAACAGACTAGATACATTTTTGTAAAGGCAAAATACATATGTGTGGGTATTTGTCATTACATGTACATATCGTATATATTAAACACCTAGCTATGAATCCTATTTATGGAAATATTAGGTGTCTGAAGCAGCTCTAGTTATGGAGTAAGAATTCAATTTGTTAAAGTTTTTTTCATTGTCGGTTTTAACCGCAATCTGTATGATTAATTCAAATTAAGACAGAATTTTATTTATTTAAATTGACAAATGACAAATTGAGCTGGGCATGGTAGGTAACACAGGGAGACCCCGTCTCTATAAAAAACTTTTAAAAAAATTTTAAAAAGGCCGGGTGCGGTGGCTCACGCCTGTAATTCCAGCACTTTGGGAGGCCGAGGCGGGCAGATCACCTGAGGTCGGGAGCTGGAGACCAGCCTGACCAACATGGAGAAACCCCGTCTCTACTAAAAATACAAAAATTAGCCAGGCGTGGTGGCGCATGCCTGTAATCCCAGCTAGTCGGGTGGCTCAGGCAGGAGAATCGCTTGAACCCCAAAGACGGAGGTTGCGGTGAGCTGAAATCTCACCATCGCAATCCAGCCTGGGCAACAAGAGCGAAACTCCGTCTTAATAAATAAATAAATAAATAAATAAATAAATAAATAAATAAAGAATTAGCTGAGTGTGGTGGCATGTACCTGTGGTCCCAGCTACTTTGGGAGGCTCAGGTGAGAGGATTGCTTGAGCCCAGGAGGTCGAGGCTCCCATGAGCCATGATCGTGCCACCACACTCCAGCCTGGATGAAAGAGGGAGATTGTCTCAAAAAAAAACCCCACACCCAGCAATTTGGGAGGCAGAGAGGGGCGGGTCACTTGAGGTCAGGAGTTCCAGACCAGCCTGGCCAACATGGTGAAACCCCGTCTCTACTAAAAATACAAAAATTAGCTGGGCGTGGTGGTGGGCGCCTGTAATCCCAGCTATTTGGGAGGCTGAGGCAGGAGAATCGCTTGAACCTGGGAGGCAGAGGTTGCAGTGAGCCACGATAGTGCCACTGCACTCCAGCCTGGGCAACGGAGTCCATCTCAAAAAAAAAAAAAAAACCCCACAAAAAAAATGACAAATTGTATATATTTATGCTGTATAACATTGTTGCGATATGTGTAAACATTGTGGAATGATTAAAGCATGCTAATTAACATATCTATCACCACACGTATCATTTTTGTGAATGCTAGATACTATTTAGTATTATATTTGAGTGGTAGGATTCAAGGGAATCCTCCTTTTTTTTCACTTGTCTATATTTTCAAATTTTCTTTTCTTTCTTTTCTTTTTTTTTTGAGAAGGTGTTTCACTCTTGTTGCCCAGGCTGGAGTGCAATGCCACGATCTCGGCTCACGGCAACCTCCACCTCATAGGTTCAAGTGATCTCCTGCCTCAGCCTCCCGGGTAGCTGGGATTACAGGCACGCGCCACCACGCCCCGCTAGTTTTGTATTTTAGTAGAGACAGGGTTTCTCCATGTTGGTCAGGCTAGTCTCAAACTCCTGACCTCAAGTGATCCACCTGCCTTGGCCTCCCAAAGTGCTCGGATTACAGGCGTGAGCCACCGCGCCCGGCCCTTGTATTTTCAAATTTTCTAAAATAATGTGTGCTATTTTGTAATGAGAAAAAAGAAAGAATTCAAGTGTTCTTAAATGTTATCAACAAATACGCTTTTCTTTTTTGCCAATAAAATTAACAAAGTTGGGCCGGATGCAGTGGCTCACATCTGTAATCTCAGCACTTTGGGAGGCTGAGGCAGGCTGATCACCTAAGTTCAGGAGTTTGAGACCAGCCTGGGCAACATGGCAAAACCCATCCCTACTAAAAATACAAAAATTAGTCAGGCATGGGCACCCCTCCCCCACCGTGCTATAATCCCAGCTACTCAGGAGGCTGAGGCAGGAGAAATGCTTGAACCCAGGAGGTAGCAGTTGCAGTGAGCTGAGATCACGCCACTGCACTCCAGCCTGGGCAACAGTGAGACTCTGTCTCAAATAAAATGAAATAAAATTAGCAAAGTTGAAAAACTGATAATACGTGGTAGTGACAAGAATTCAGAGAAATGGGTACTCTCATGCACTGTCAGATTTGAAGGTGGGGTACAGCAACACCGGCCAAACCATGTGATGATCATATAAATCAACAAAAACTCTTATGGCCTTGGTGGGAGAATAAGGAGGGTACTACCAATTTGGCAATATCCAGTAAACTGACAGTGCACATACTCTATCCCCCAGCAGCTCCACCCCAGTTAGAAACTCTTGCTCATATGCACAAGAAGACATTTACAAGAATGTTTATAGCAATGTTGCCTATAATAGTGAAAAAGTGGGCCGGGCACAGTGGCTCACGCCTGTAATCCCAACACTTTGGGAGGTCAAGGGGGGGTGGATCACAAGGTCAGGAGATCGAGACCATCCTGGCTAACACGGTAAACCTAGTCTCTACTAAAAATACAAAAAAAAAAAAAAAATAGCCGGGCATGGTGGCACACGCCTGTAATTTCAGCTACTGGGGAGGGTGAGGCAGGAGAATCACTTGAACCCAGGAGGCGGAGGTTGCAGTGAGCCGAGATCGTGCACTGCACTCCAGCCTGGGTGACAGAGCAAGACTCCATCTCAAAAAAAAAAAAAGAAAAGAAAAAGAAAAAATGGAAACAATATAAATGTTCATGAAGAAGAAAATTAAAATTTGATGGCATAGTCATATAATGAACACCACACAAACAGCTATGAAAATAAATGAACTAGAGCTACATGTGTAAACCTGTAAGCCTCAAAAGTGTAATGCTGTAGAAAAAGAGCAAATCACAGGAGAATATGTGCAGTAAGAAGTTTAAAGACAAGAAGAACAGTACTATATATTGTTTATGCATGCATATGCATATACATGTATAATATATAGCAAAAGTTAAAAACCCTGCATGGGTCTGAGGAACACCAAATTGCGGATATGATTCCTCTAGGGAAAGATGGGCTCTGGGAGGGCTAGATAGGATGTTTCAATATGTCTTAATACTTTATTTCATTAATAAAATAGATCTAAAGCAAATATGGCAAAATGTTAAGGTCTGACAAACTGCATGTTGGGTATATAGGTATTTATTATCATATCCAGTAGACTGTTAGGACTGCTTGAAACATTTCTTAATAAAAATGAATGGGGAAAAATGTACATATGCTTTGAGCTAGCAGTTTCTCTGCTGGTAATTTATTTATTCTAGGGAAACCCTTACAAATGTTTACAAGAGATTTACCTACCAACACCTTTATTGTAAGTATTATTTATGATATAAAAAATTGGAAAAAACCTAATCTAGCAATAAGGGCTTGTTTAACTATATTACAACACCTCCATATGGTAAAATATAATGCAGATCTTAAAATGATAACCTAGAAGAATATTTATGGATACAAAGAAAAATTCACAATATTTTGTTAATAAAAATACTATAAAAGAGTTTAATCTCAATTTATAAAATAAAGTAATATCTATCTATATATGTAGATTCACGAATAGAAGAAAGCAAAGAAGGAAATACACAAAAATGTCCACAGTCATTGTCTCTGAGCAGTGTTATTGTAGAAGCTTTGTATTTTCTGGATTTCTCCCACATATATTTAATAGATATGTAACAGTTTATAATTAGAAAACTATATGTTTTAAAAAGATACCAATAAGATGGTTTTGGTGAGAGATAATATGGAATTAGACAAAAAAGCAGCAACCGCAGGATGAATAAAAAAAGACACAAAATCAAGAGTGATGAAGAAGGTATAATCGACAGGAATTTCTAACAGATTAAGAAGGGAGGAGAAAGGAGAAATATCATGATCACTTGCTGGTTTCTGACTTGGGCGCCTGGGCAGCTAATGATACCATTCCCTGAAATGAGAAATGTACGAGGGAGATCAGATCCAGCATGAAAGATGAACGAGGAGTACAATTTGGAACGGGATGAGATTGAGAGGCCCCAGGCCATTGTGGCAAACAGTGTGGAGCTCCTATCCTGTATTCACTCCCTCCTGTCTACCTTTTAACAGGAGCCCCTTGCCAATGACTGGTTTAGGAATGGGCAACTAACCAACATCTGGCAAATGATATGCTAGAGGAAGTCTACTGGAAGTTCCTGGGAAAGGTTTCCTGGCTCCTAAGAAAAAAACAATAGTACTAGATGCCCCTCTTTCTTCCTCTGAACATGTCATTTCTGGGTGTGATATCCAGATCTTGGTAACTATCCTGCAGCCCTGTGGCGAGGTAACCTGAGGGCAAAGCCAGCAGAAGGGAGAGGTGGGAAGAATATGTGTCCTTGACAGTGTTGACAGAATTATTTATTAACTAACCCCAGAACTTGCTTATCTCTAGACTCCTTGTTATGGGGGATAATAAACCCTTATTGCTTATGCGTTTTGAGTCAGGATGTTCTGTTGCTTGCAACATTTATCTGAAGTAATATAGGCAATTCTGTGGAGATGTCCAGACGTAGAACAAAGGCTTTTGAGAGGAAGACTTGCCTGAAGTCAAAAGTAGCAGAGTCTTAATCCTATTTACAATCTCGGATAAGTTGTTTGGTGGATTTTATTTTATTTTATTTTGAGACAGGATCACCCAGGCTGGAGTGCAGTGGTGCAATCACAGCTCATTGCAGCCTCGACCTCCCAGGCTCAAGTGATCCTCCCACCTCACCCTCCCCCATAGCTGGGACTACAGGCATGTGCCACCACATCTGGATAATTTTTGTATATTTTGTAGAGATGGGGTTTTGCCATGTTGCCCAGGCTGGTCTTGAACTCCTGGGCTCAAGCGATCTTCCAGCCTCAGCCTCCCAAAGTGCTGGGATAACAGGCATGAGCCACTGTCCCGGCCTGTTTGGTGTTTTTAAATTGTCTTAAAATTGGAAATTTAGTACAATTCTATAATATTATATGTTATACTTTATTTACATAAGTGTATGCTTATTTTATTTTATTTTATTTTATTTTATTTTATTTTTTGAGACAGAGTTTCAATCTTGTTGCCCAGGCTGCAGTACAATGGCGCAATCTTGGCTCACTGCAACCTCCACCTCCTGGGTTCAAGTGATTCTCCTGACTCAGCCTCCCAAGTAGCTGGGATTACAGGTGCATGTCATCATGCCCAGCTACTTTTGTATTTTTAGTAGAGACGGAGTTTCACCATGTTGGTCAGGCTGGTCTCGAACTCCTGACCTCAGGTGATCCACCTGCCTTGGCCTCCCAAAGTGCTGGGATTACAGGCGTGAGCCACTGCGCCTGCCTGCTTATTTTATTATAAATATATTATATTTTATTTTTATGAGTGTATGCTTATTTTTAATCTAATAATATTGAAGTTTAGGCCAGTCAAAGTGGCTCACGCCTGTAATCCCAGCAGTCTAGGAGGCTGAGGCAGGCAGATCACATGAGGCCAGGAGTTCGAGACCAGCCTGGCCAACATGGTGAAACCCCGTCTCTACTGAAAATACAAAAATTAGCTGGGCATGGTGGTGTGTGCCTATAATCTCAGGTACTAGGGAGGCTGAGTCAGGAGAATCACTTGAACCCAGGAGGTGGAGGTTGCAGTGAGCCGAGATTGCGCCATATATATAAGTTTATAAGGTAAAAAGTGAAATTCTCACTTTCATTCTCCCACTAATCCCATTTTTTTACTCAGGAGCAATTACCTGCTGATAATAATATGATGAGTTTTCCTTCAGATATTTTACTGAGCATTTTGCACACACACACACACACACACACATACACACACACACATACATACATACACATTTTTACTAAAATTGGAAGCAATATTTAAGATGGTCTAAAGTTTTGGACTTGGCAGTCCTGTGGAAGGAAAAAGAAAAAAAAGATGATCTAAGGTAAAACATAGGCCATGGAGCATACCTGAAATTCATGGTAGAGAGCACTGGTACCTCAAAAACACAAAGCAGTCATCTTTCAGAAGAGCCGAAATAATATGTCAGTGGGCCTGTGAGAAATGGGCTAGACAAGAAAGACATACATATGTATTAACAGAGTGTGTTCAGAGAAAACGAAGATATTAAAGTCAGAAGTCTCAGAGATAGACCCTTCAATTTTCAGACATTGATTAATGACAGAGCTTCTCATGTGGGCAATTCAATGCAGCATGCTCTGGGATGAGTCATTTTGGATCATGCGCCAAGATTCTCCACGATGTGTAGCAGTAGCAGGGATTCATTTGTGTAAGGATGAGTAATAATTTATTTGTGTAAGGATGGGTAATGCTGAGGAAATTAAGGAGTATCATATTTATAAAATCACACTATATAGGTTAGTCTAAAATTATTTTAATTTAACAATATATCTTGGAGATCTGTTCATGTTGAGCTCGTTTTTTTCACAGGCTGTGTGGTATTTCATAGTATGAATGTACTGTACATTACCATTACCACTTCGACTGATATTTGAGATATTTTCAGTTATTTATTATTACCAACAATGATGTAGTAAACATCCTTGCACATGTACTTTTGTACAAATGTGTGACTGTTCCAGTGTGGTAGATTCCTAGATGTAAAATTGCTGGGTCAAAGGGTATGTATACTTTATATTTTAATTATCATTTAGAATTGCTCACCAAAAAGCCCGTATCAATTATTATTTCTACCAAAAGTATGTAAGAGCATACATCTTCATACCTTCCTCGACCTTGTACACTATCAATCCTTTTCATTTTCACCAATTTACTTTATTCTTCTTCTTATTTTTTGAGACGGAGTCTCGCTTTGTCACCCAGGCTGGAGTGCAGTGGCACAATTTCGGCTCACTGCAACCTCCGCCTCCCGGGTTCAAGCGATTCTCCTGTCTCAGCCTCCCGAGTAGCGGGATTACAGCCGCACGACGCCACGCCAGGCTCATTTTTTGTATTTTAGTAGAGACGGGGTTTCACCGTGTTGCCTAGGCTGGGTTTCACCTTGTTGCCCAGGCTTGTCTCGCACTCCTGAGCTCAGGCAATCCACCTGCCTCGGCCTCCCCAAGTGCTGGGATTACAGGCGTGAGCCACTGCGCCCAGCCCATTTTCACCAATTTAGTGGGGAAAAATGATACCTCATTCTTTTAATTTTCATTTTGCTGATTATATATTACTAAATTAGAGCTTATCTTTATTTTTATTTTATTATTATTATTATTATTATTTTTTTTTTTTTTTGAGACAGAGTCTTGCTCTGTCGCCCAGGCTGGAGTGCAGCAGCATGATTTCGACTCACTGCAACCTCTGCCTCCCCGGTTCAAGCCATTCTCCTACCTCAATCTCAGCCTCCTGAGTAGCTGGAATTACAGGAGTGTGCCACCACACCTGGCTAATTTTTTGTAGTTTTGGTAGAGATGGGGTTTCATCATGTTGGCCAGGCTGATCTCAAACTCCTGGCCTCAAGTGATCTGCCCGCCTCGGCCTCCCAAAGTGCTGGGATTAGAGGCGTGAGCCACTGCGCCTGGCCTAGAGCTTATTTTTATAAATTCATTCCTCAGTATACTTGAGGAATTGGTTCCAGGTCCCACACAGATACCAAAATCTATGGCTGCTTAAGTCCTTATATAAAATGCTGTATTTGTTGCATATAACCTACATACATCCTCCTGTGTACTTCAAATCATCTTTAGATTACTTATAATAAAATATAAATACTATGTAAATGGCTTTTATATAGTATATAGTATAGTAAAATTGTATTTCTTATTGTATTGTGATTTTTTATTTTTATTTATTTTTATTTATTTATTTTTTTGAGATGGAGTCTCACTCTGTCGCCCAGGCTGGAGTGCAGTGGTGCGATCTCAGCTCACTGCAAGCTCCACCTCCCAGGTTCATGCCATTCTCCTGCCTCAGCCTCCTGAGTAGCTGGGACTATGGGAGCCTGCCACCACGCCCGGCTAGTTTTTTTTTTTTTGTATTTTTAGTAGAGACGGGGTTTCACCATGTTAGTTTTTTTCCAAATATTTTAAATTCTCGGTTGGTTGAATCCGTGTATGGATGAAATCTCAGATGTGAAACCCATGGATATGGATATGGATATGGATATGGATATGGATATGGATATGGAGGGCCACCTGTACTGTATATGCATTCATCATTTATATATCCTCTCTTCTGAGTTGCTGGTTAATGTATCTTGTTCATTTTTTTCTAGTTTTTTTAAATTAATAACCTACAGGAACTGTTATAACAGTGAGATTTTAATCTTTTGTCTATTGTATGTTTTAAACATATTTTTTCCTAATCTGTTGTTCTTGTTTTTCAATTTTATTTTTAGTCTCTTTTGCCATATATAAATGTAAAATTATGTTGCTTAATCTGTAAATCTTTTTTCTTTGCAGCTCCTGGATTTTTGATTTCCAACACCAAGATTTAAATAAATGCATTCTTTTTATTTACTTCCAGTATTATTATTATTTTTTTCGAGACACAGTTTCACTCTGTCACCTAGGCTGGAGTGCAGTGGCGCAATCTCGGCTCACTGCAACCTCTGCCTCCCAGGTTTAAGCGATTCTCCTGCCTCAGCCTCTGCAGTAGCTAGGATTACAGGCGCCTGCCACCTCGGCCGGCTAATTTTTGTATTTTTAGTAGAGAGGAGGTTTCACTATATTGCCCAGGCTGGTCTTGAACTCCTGACCTCAAGTGATCCACCTCCCTCGGGCTCTCAAAGTGCTGAGATTACAGGTGTGAGCCACCGCGTCCAGCCTACTTCCAGTATTTTATAGTTTTGTTTTTTATGTTTACAATTTTTTCCCTCAAAAAGAAACTTTTTTGTGTGGAAAATTTCAAACATACAAAAGTAGAGAAAACAGTATAATTAATCGCCATATATATCCATTACCTAACCACCAACTATCAACTCATTCCCAGTCTCGTTTCGTCTGTACCTCCCTGCCCGACTCCTATATTAATTTGAAGCCAATCCCAGGCATTTTATTTCATTTGTAAATGTTTTAGTATGTTTCTCTAAAAGATAAAGATGCTTTAAATAAATAACCATATATCATTATTGCACCTAAAAATGCCTAAAATGCCTTTTTGTCATACACAAAATCCACACATCTATATCATTCTACTTTTTAACTTTATATTTTGTTTCCTTGCTATTTTGTTTCTTTTCTCAAAAATTAAAAAGGAAAGAAAAGGTTGGAGCTACAGTACTCCATCTCTGCTCCTTCTCTCCCTCCATATGAGTTTACAGGGTAAAAAGTCAAGGGCTTCCCTAACCAATCCATTGCTTTTCTCAGAGGTAAATTAGTACTGATAATGTAAATTTCCTTTCAGATCTTATACTGGACATTTACACACACACATATTTTTGCCGAAATTGGAGGGAATGTTTAAGATAGTTTTTGGTAAAACAGAGACCATAAGCCACCATCTTAAAGTTGGTAGTTTACACACACACATAAGCAATGTATTCTTTGGCTATTTATTTATTTATTTTATTTTTTGAGACAGAGTCTCACTCTGTCACCCAGGCCGGAGTGAGAGGTGAGCTCGGCTCACTGCACCCTCCGCCTCCCAGGTTCAAGTGATTCTCCTGTCTCAGCCTCCCAAGTAGCTGGAATTACAGGCGCCCGCAACCACACCCCGCTAATTTTTTGTATTTTTAGTAGAGACGGGGTTTCACCATGTTGGCCAGGCTGGTTTTGAACTTCTGACTTCAAGTGATCCGCCCACCTTGGCCTCCCAAAGTGCTGAAATTACAGGCATGAGTCACTGCGCCCAGCCTATTTTTTTTTTAATTTTACTAATGCATTTATTTATTTATTAGTATGATGAAATGTACATAACAAAATTTACCGTTGTAATAATTTTCATGTGTACAATTCAGTAGTATTAAGTACATTCACATTGTTGTGCAACTATCACCATCTATTACCAGAACTTTTTCACCATCCCAAACTGAAACTCTGTCCCCATTAAACAATGACTCCCGGCCGGGCATGGTGGCTCAAGCCTGTAATCCCAGCACTTTGGGAGGCCGAGGTGGGTGGATCATGAGGTCAGGAGTTTGAGACCAGCCTGGCCAATATGGTGAAACCCCGTTTCTACTAAAAATACAAAAATTAGCCAGGCGTGGTGGTGTGCACCTGTAGTCCCAGCTACTCGGGAGGCTGAGGCAGAAGAATTGCTTGAACCCAGGAGGTGGAGGTTGCAGTGAGCTGAGATTGCACCGCTGCACTCCAGCCTAGGTGACAGAGCAAGACTGTCTAAAAAATAAATAAATAAATAAATAAATAAATAAATAAATAAATAAATAAAAGAAAAGAGATTTAATTGACTTACAGTTCTGGAGGGCTCAGGAGGCCTCAGGAAATTTACAATCATGGCAGAAGGGGAAGCAAATACACCCTTTTTCACATGGCAGCATGAGAGAGAGGAATGAGCAAAAAGGGGAAAAGCCCCTTATAAAGCCATCAGATCTTGTGAGACCTCACTCACTGTCATGAGAACAGCAACATGCGGGTAACCACCACCCCCATGATTCAAATACCTCCTACCAGTTCCCTCCCACAACATGTGGGGATTATGGGAACTATAATTCAAGATAAGATTTGGGTCAGGACACAGCCAAACTATATCATTCCGCCCTGGCCCCTCCCAAATCTCAGGTCCTCACATTCCAAAACACAATCAGCCCTTCCTACAGTCCCCCAAAGTCTTAACTCATTCCAGCATTAACTCAAAAGTCCAAGTCCAAAGTCTCATCTGAGACAAGCCAAGTCCCTTTCACCTATGAGCCTGTAAAATCAAAAGCAAGTTAGTTACTTCCTTGATACAATGGGGGTACAGGCATTGGGTAAATACACCCATTCCAGATGGGAGAAATTGGCTAAAACAAAGGGGCAACAGACCCCATGCAAGTCCAAAATCCAGTGGGGTAGTCAAATTTTAAAGCTCTGAAATGATCTCCTTTGACTCCATGTCGCACATCCAGGTCATGCTGATGCAAGAGGCAGGCTCCCACAGCCTTGGGCAGCTCTGCCCCTGTGGCTTTGCAGGGTACAGCTCCCCTCCTGGCTGCTTTTACAGGCTGCCATTGAGTGTCTGCAGCTTTTCCAGGTGCTCGGTGCAAGCTGTCAGTGGATCTACCATTCTGGGGTCTGGAGGATGGTAGCCCTCATCTCACAGCTCCACCAAGCAGTGTCCCAGTGGGGACTCTGTATAGGGGCTCTGACCCCACCTTTCCCTTCTGTACTGCCCTAACATAGGTTCTCCACGAGGACTTCACTCCTGCAGCGGAATTCTGCCTGGACATTCAGACATTTCCATGTATCCTCTGAAATCTAGGCAGAGGTTCCCAAACCTCAGTTCCTGTCTTCTGTGCACCTGCAGGACCAACACCATATGGAAGCTACCAAGGCTTGGATCTTGCACTCTCTGAAGCAATGGCCAGAGCTGTACCTTGGCCCCTTTTAGCCCTGGCTGGAGGTGAAGCAGCTGGGACACAAGGTACCATGTCCTGAGGCTACATAGAGCAGGGGAAGCTGGGCCCAGACTAGGAAACCATTTTTCCCTCCTAGGCTTTGGGCCTGTGATGGGAGGGGCTGCCTTGAAGAGTTCTGACAGGCCCTGGAGACATTTTCCCCCTGCCTTGGCAATTAACATTTGGCTCCTTGTTACGTATGCAAATTTCTGCAGCTTGCTTGAATTTCTCCTCAGAAAATGTGTTTTTCTTTTCCATCACATCATCAGGCTGCAAATTTTCCAAACTTTTATGCTCTGCTTCCCTTTCAAACCTAAGTTCCAATTCCAAACCATTTCTCTCAAGTTCAAAGTTCCACAGATCTCTAGGGCAGGGGCAAAATACTGCCAGCCTCTTTGCTAAAGCATAACAAAAGTCACCTTTGTTCCAGTTCCCAACAAGTTCCTCATCTCCATTTGAGACCACCTCAACCTGGACTTCATTGTCCCTATCACTATCAGCATTTTGGTCAAAGCCATTCAACAAGTCTGCAGGAAGTTCCAAACTTTCCCACATCTTCCTGTCTTCTGAGCCCTCCAAGTCTCTAGGAAGTTCCAAATTTTCCCATATTTTCCTGTCTTCTTCTGAGCCCTGCAAACTGTTCCAACCTCTGCCCATTACCCAGTTCCAAAGTCACTTCCACATTTTCGGGTATCCTTATAGCAGCACCCCAGTCTACCAGTAACAATTTACTGCATTAGTCTGCTCTCACACTGCTAATAAAGACATACCTGAGGCTGGGTAATTTATAAAGAAAAGAGGTTTAATTGACTCACAGTACTGCAGGGCTGGGGAGGCCTTAGGAAACTTACAATCATGGTGGAAGGGAAAGCAAACACGTTCTTCTTCACATGGCAGCAGGAGAGAGAAGAATGAGCAACAGGGGGAAAAGCCCTTTATAAAACCATCAAATCTTGTGAGAACTCACTCACTATCATGAGAATAGCAGCATTGGGGTAACTGCCCCCATGATTTAATTACCTCCCATGGGGTCCCTCCCATGATAGGTGGGGATTATGGGAAGTGCAATTCAAGCTGAGATTTAGGTGGGGACACAGCCAAACCACATCAGTATGTTGATATATTTTCTATCTAAATTTTATATCCTCAAAATGATTTATTTATACAATTTAATAGGAATATTTGTTATGAGCCGAATGTTTGTGTCCCCCGCAAAATTCATATGTTGAAATCCTAACCCCCAAGGTGATGTTATTAGGAGGTAGTGCACTTATAAGAGAGGCCTGGGAGATACCCGTCACCCATTCCACCATGTGAAGACACAGCAAGAAGACAGTCATCTGTAAATCAGAATGCATGGTCCCACTAGACACCAAATCTGCTGGTACCTTGATCTTGGACTTCCCAGCATCTGGAACTGTAAGAAATAAATTTCTCTTTTTTATAAGCTACCCAGTCTATGGTATTTTGTTACAGCAGCCCCAACGGACTAAGATAAAGTTTTTATGTGAAGCTATTTATAATGTAATCAGAAATTGCTGCATAGCAAGATATAGCTCTGCTTCTAGTGGCACTTACATTACAAACTCATTGAGTGAATGGGATCTGAGAACCAAGTCTCTCTTTATCTCCTGTAATATCCAATGCAGTGCCTTGCACTTGGTAGGTATTCTTAAATATGTGCTTAGCTTATGAAAGAAAGGCAATTTTCACAAAGAAAATGGCTTTTTAAAGTAGACTGCTTTCTGTAGGGTTTTTTGATCTAGAGTTTGGTTGAGATCTTATTTCCCCAACTAGTTTTCCTAGGAGTATGAGTGAAATAAACATGTCATTAATATCCTCTTTCTTACCACTTAAGTGACTTAGGTTTAAAAAAAAGAAAAAGAGGCCAGCATGGTAGCTCACTCCTGCAATCCCTGTAATCCCAGCACTTTGGGAGGCTGAGGTGGGTGGATCACCTGAGGTCAGGAGTTCAAGACCAGCCTGGCCAACATGGTGAAACCCCGTTTCTACTAAAAATACAAAAATTAGCCAGGCGTGGTGGCAGGTGCCTGTAATCCCAGTTACTCGGAAGGCTGAGGCAGGAGAATTGCTTGAATCTGGGAGGTGGAAGTTGCAATGAGCCAAGATTGCACCACTGCTCTCCAGCCTGGGTCACAGAGTGAGACTAAGTCTTAAAATAAAATAAAAAATAAAAAAAAAGGAAAAGAAAAGATTTTCGAAATAAAAAAATTTTTTGAAATGTGTATTTTCTTGACTATAGAAGTTGGAGATCCACAACATTGAAGGAGAACATTTTACTTCTTTGTCCAAAACATATAATCATTAAATGTATAATGATTTAGAATAATATAATGCACACACTATTTTTTATATAGAGGCATATTTTCCTAGCTCTCCTAAACCATGAGAAAGATACTGCTCTGTCACTAGGTAGCTATGTGACCTTGAGCAGACTCTTTTTTTTTTTTTTCCCTGAGATGGAGTCTCGCTCTGTTGCCCAGGCTGGAGTGCAGTAGCATGATCTTGGCTCACTGCAACCTCTGCCTCCCGGATTCAAGTCATTCTCCTGCCTCAGCCTCCCAAGTAGCTGGGATTACAGGCATGTGCCACCATGCCCAGCTAATTTTTGTATTTTTAGTAGAGACAGGGTTTCACCATGTTGGCCAGGCTGGTCTCAAACTCCTGACCTTGTGATCCACCCGCCTTGGCCTCCCAAAGTGCTGGGATTACAGGCGTGTGTCACCACGCCTGGCTGAGCAGACTCTTAAAGTGTCTCAGCCTTGGCTTCCTCATCTGTAAAATGGGAGTATTTCTATGGTCTCATCCAGCTGTAAGTAAAGCCAAAGGAATGTTTTATGGCAAAATTGGATATCAAATGTTGACAGAGAAGATGAGGTCTCCAGAGTTGAAAAGTTGTTTACAGTTTACACATCAATAAATATGCACATGCTATTTTCGTGTTCAGATGGAAGCTAGCCACCAAAGTAACTTCCTAAGCAAAGTGGTGAGATCTAGGACCAGAGGGCCTTCCTTCCTTCCATATTTCCATATTTTTCTATCAAAGTTATATGTGCATGTAGTTTAAACTGTCAATTACTTCATAATAAAACTACAAAACTAGAAGTTTTGTTAGGAAAAACCACCTTCACCTTTTACATGGTTATTTTGGTACTTACCTCTCTGTCTCTAGATCAGAGCTGTCTAATACAAATAGAATGCAAGCCACGTATATAATTTAAAACTTTCTAACAGCCACATTAAAAAGTAAAAGAAAATATGAACTCAATTTTAGCAATACATTTTATAAAACTCAATTTACCAAAACATTATCATTTTAGCATGTAATCAATATAAGAAATCATTTCGATATTTTACATTTTTTGGTACCAAGTCTTTAAAATCTGCTGTGTATTTTACACTTAGAGCACATTTCAAGTTAGATGTTAAATTTTCATTGGCAATACTTGATCTGTATTTAGATTTCATGAAATTTATAATTGAAAAAGTAGATTCACATACCCAAGTTGTTCCAAATATTCTTAAATTTTTCCAATGACTGGATTGAATATCAATTTTTAAATTTAAATTAGGCTAAGTTAAATTCAGTTAAATTACATTTAAATAAAAAATTCAGTTCTTCATCCCATATTTTAAGTGCTCAATAACCATACATGGTTAGTGGCTACTGTGTTGGACAGAGCACCTCTAGATAACATGTTTGCATCGCTATTTCTTTGCTTTTTATTGACGTATAGACAATTGTCTCTCTCTTTTTTTTTTTTTTGAGAAGGAGTTTTGCTCTGTTGCCCAGGCTGGAGTGCACTGGTGCCATCTCAGCCCACTGCAACCTCCGCCTCTCAGGTTCAAGCAATTCTTCTGCCTCAGCCTCCTGAGTAGCTGGGATTACAGGTGCCCACCACCACGCCTGGCTAATTTTTATATTTTTAGTAGAGATGAGGTTTCACCATGTTGGCCAGGCTGTTCTTGAACTCCTGGCCTCAGGTGATCCCCCCACTTCAGCCCCCCAAAGTGCTGGGATTACAGGCATGAGCCACTGCGCTCGGCCTAACAATTGTCTTTCTACCATGTAAGATGAAGAAGCTGGACCAGGCGTGGTGGCTCATGCCTGTAATCTCAGCACTTTGGAAGGCTGAGGCGTGCAGATCACGAGGTTAGGAGTTCAAGACCAGCCTGGCCAACATAGTGAAACCCCGTCTCTACTAAAAATAAAAAAATTAGCTGGGCATGGCGGCACGTGCCTGTAATCCCAGCTACTTGGAGGCTGAGGCAGGAGAATTGCTTGAACCAGGACCTGGGAGGCGGAGGTTGCAGTGAGCCGAGATCAAGCCACTGCACTCCAGCCTGGGCTACAAAGCTACACACCATCTCAAAAAAAAAAAAAAAAAAAAAAAGATGAGGAAGCTGGGAGAAGGAAATCAAATGCATGGGATTAGACCCCCTCTTGGTGCTATAATCAGATTATTATGTTTAAATAACTTGATAATAATATTTTTCTTTCTATAAGAAAATAGGGGTCGGGTGCGGTGGCTCACATCTGTAATCCCAGCACTTTGGGAGGCCGAGGCAGGCAGATCACCTGAGATCAGAAGTTTGAGACCAGCCTGGCCAACATGGCGAAACCCCGTCTCTACTAAAAATACAAAAATTAGTTGGGCATGGTGGCACATGCCTGTAATTCCAGCTACTCAGGAGGCTGAGACAGGAGAATCACTTCAACCTGGCAGGTGGAGGTTGCAGTGAGCTGAGATCGCGCCATTGCACTCCAGCCTGGGCAACAGGAGCGAAACTGCATCTCAGGAAACAAACAAACAAACAAAAATAGCATTGGAAAATATTTTAATATTCAGCTTAATTTGATAACCAAATTTATGCAAAATGCTATGTAAGTATGCAGAAGCAAAAGAGCTTGGAACAGAGCATGGCAGATTGTATTTTCCAAAGAAGGCCACACAATATCTACCATCCCACCTACTCTTCTCAGAACATGATCTTGACACTCTTCCCATCAAGAGGTGTGATCTATGTCCCATCCCCTAGAAATTGTAGGAGTTGGAGTTCCTTATTTGCTGTCTTTAAAACTTTGTTAGTGTCTAAAACATTCTGAGGCAGGAGAATAGGGCCTGGAGACAGGGATCCTAAGAACTAAATTAAATGGAAAAACCCCAACCTTCTAATCCCAAGTAAATAACTTTGCAACTCTACTTCAGCTACGGCAGGAAACATCCTCTTCATTTGCATAGGGTGTACACCAAGTAAATAACTTTGTGACTTCACTTAGCCCATTCATCTACAGAGAGCGTACGCCAAGTAACCAATGGAAATCTCTAGAGGGTATTCAAACTTCAGAAAATTCTGTAACTGGGCCCTTGAGCCCCTTGCTCAGGCCCGCTCCTGCCCTGTGAAGTGTGCTTTCGTTTTCAAAAAATCTCTGCTTTTGTTGCTTCATTCTTTCCTTGCTTTGTTTGTGCGTTTTGTCCAATTCTTTGTTCAGGACACCAAAAACCTGAACATCCTCCAGCGGTAATAATTCCACCATAAAAGTGGGCTTTTATGACAGTTTTGACCAGTTAGAGCAATAGCAACACTGTGAGACTTCCAAGGCTGAGTCATGAAAGGCAATGCAGCTCCCAGCTGTTTTGCTGCAATAGTCTCTCTTGAAGCTGTTCGTAGCTAGTAAACAGTCTGACTGCCCTGAGGCTGCCATGCTGTGAGGAAGCCAAAGCAGTCCACTTGGAGAGGCTACAGGGCAAGATGCTGAGCCTACGGGAAGAGACTGACTCTGATCAGCACAGCTGCCCCAGTGCCCTGCTTCCTGCCATTCCAGCACCTGCCACCATCTGACTGCAACCCAATAAAAGGCCTCGAACTGGACTCCCAGATGAGCCCTTCCCAGATTACTGACCCACAGAAACTATGAGAGATAATAAAATGGTTGTTGTTGTTCTAAGTCTCTAATTTTGGGGTGATATGTTATGCATCAATAGTAACCACAGTACAAGGTGTTATTTGTTTCTCTGTGACATTTGGTACCCCTTCTCTGGAACTCAGTTTCTGCCCTGTCGCCCAGGCTGTAGTGCAGTGGTATGATCACAGCCCACCGCAACCTTGAACTCCTAGGCTCAAGCGATCCTCTTGCCTGAGCCTCCTGAATAGCTGGGACTACATGCGTGCACCACCATGCCCGGCTAACTTTTTTATTTTTAGTAGAGACAGGGCCTCACTATGTTGTCCAGGTTGGCCTTGAACTCCTGGGCTCAAATGATCCTCCCACCTTGGCTTCCCAAAGTGCTGGGATTACATGTGTGAGTCACTGCGCCCAGCCTGGAACTCAGTTTCTTGATTTGAATGATGTCTAAGGTCCCTTGCAGAGCAAACATTCTTTTATTACATCCTCTTTATGACCCAGTTTAACACTTGTGCAATAAGATTCTGCTAGCATCCAACTGAGTCTTGTTCAGTTTCAAAACAATTTTATCAGCATGATTTTAAAATCCTATATCATTATTATACTTTACATTTGCAAAGCATTTTTAACTTTTCAAAACTCCTTTATATTCATTATTTCATCTAATCCTCCCAACAGACCTATGAAGTAAGCAGGGTAGGTATTAATGAATGAGAAATTGAAAAATAAGATTACGTGTAGACCAGATTCTTGAATTACAGACTAGGGGAATTGGAAGGATCCTCAATGGTAATTCCTTTTGAAAGATAAGGAAACTGAGAAATGGAGATTTTAAACGTCTTGACCACATTCAAATAGGTAATCAAAAATTGAAATGAAAACTAAAGTCTTTTGGATGGGCATGGTGGCTCACACCTGTAATCCCAGCACTTTGGGAAGCTGAGGCAGGAGGATTGCTTGAGCCCAGGGGTTCAAGACCAGCCTGGACAACACAGTGAGATCTCATCTCTACAAAAAAACAAAAACAAACTAAAGTCTTCTGATCTTGGCTTGACTCGTTAGAATCTCACTCAATTTTGCTTTAGATTAATGCCCTGATTATGTCCAAATTTATTCACCCTGAGACATGCTAAGTTGTATGGTGCTTGACAGAAGCCTGCTGTTGTTATGTTAATCAAAAATTCTCTCTTTCTTATTCCTTATTTCCTGTCTTTAAAACTTTGTTAGTGTCTAAAACATTCCACCAAAGTGTTTCATTTCAGTATTAACTCAGACACAAGTGATGATAATTATGTTCCAAAGTTTAGAAAATTATGCACAAATTATCAATTAAGCAAATGCTTCAACAGTTATATGCCTCATCAAGAGAAATTATGCAAACTCTGGGAGAATGACAATTTTACACAAGATGTTTTTATTTATTACATTTCCTAAATTGTTGTGGATAATTTCCAATAACTTTATCAAAATATTACACCATTTACATTCCAGATGAAATTTTGAGATCAGAAATTTTTCTCGAATGTGTTATAAATATGAAACCCCTATGCCAATCTTCGGCATAGATGTGAAATATGAAAAGTTTGTCAAAGTCAATGTCTCTTAAACTGTACTCATTATATTTCCTACAAATCTGCTTCTCCCTCAGTGATCATCATGTTGAATAACACTATCATCAGGTGCCCACTCACCTGAATTAGAAACTTTGTAATTCGCCAGGTGCGGTGGCTCACGCCTGTAATCCCAGCACTTTGGGAGGCCAAGGTGGGCAGATCACGAGATCAGGATTTCCAGACCAGCCTGACCAACATGGTGAAACCTCGTCTCTACTAAAAATACAAAAATTAGCTGGGCCTCGTGGTGGGTGCCTGTAATCCCAACTACTCGGGAGCCTGAAGCAGGAGAATCGCATGAGCCCAGGAGGCGGAGTTTGCAGTGAGCCGAGATCGCGCCATTGCACTCCAGCCTGGGCAATGGAGTGAGACTCCATCTCAAAAAAAAAAAAAAAAAAAAAAAAAGAAAGAAAAAGAAACTTTGTAATTCATTTTAGTATCTCCTTCTTCCTTGCACCCTCATTCTCCACCATATATCTAATATGTCACCTAGTCCCACTGACTCTGTGAGACAGCTCCTGAATCTGTCCTCACCATTTCCATTCTAATTTAAGTTCATATTCAGGCAGCAGTAAAGCAATGTGATGGCTGTAAGAAGTTGGATATGAGTGCTTAAAACACAGCCCTCTTGAATTTGTGTGGAGTCTTTGCTCCATTCCATTCGGTTTAATAAAACAAAACTTACTGAGCACCTACTATGTGCTAGATAATCTGCTACGTTCTGGAGGGTACCAAGATAACTACGAAACAAGATTCAGGCCCTTAAAGGGACAGATACTGAGACGAATAATTACAACACAGTGAAAGGCAGGGTAGAACAGTATCCATGATGAAAATGTAATTTATCTGGAAAGACTTTTCAGGGAGGTGGCCTCAGAGTAGTTTTGAAGATTTGGAAGCAGACCAGTGCTGGAAGTTTGTTGTAGACAAAAGAAGAACTTGCGAAAAGTTATGGAATTGATGTCCCGGTAAGATAGTGCATGATAGACCCTCTCCCGTCTAAATTCAGAATATCTATAAATATAATATAAAAGCAAAACAGGAAAAACTTATAGACAAATTTAAAAGTAGGATAAGCAGGCTGGGCGCGGTGGCTCATGCCTGTAATCCCAGCACTTTGGGAGGCCGAGGCGGGCAGATCACCTGAGGTCAGGAGTTTGAGATCAGCCTGGTCAACATGGTGAAACCCTATTTCTACTAAAATTACAAAAATTATCCGGGCGTGGTGACTCACGCCTGTAATCCCAGCACTTTGGGAGGCCGAGGCAGGCTGATCATGAGGTCAGGAGTTCGAGACCAGCCTGACCAATATGATGAAACCCCGTCTCTACTAAAAATACAAAAATTAGCCAGGCATGGTGGCACATGCCTGTAGTCCCAGGTACTCTGGGGGCTGAGGCAGGAGAATCACTTGAACCCGGGAGGCAAAGGTTGCAGTGAGCCGAGAGCACGCCATTGCACTCCTGCCTGAGCAACAAGAGTTAAACTCCATTTCAAAAAAAAAAATTAAAATTAAAATTAAAATTTTTTTAAAAAGTAGGATAAGCAACTGCTTAGATAGAAATGGAACAGAGATAGGAAAGGATGAGGACCTAAAGCCTCAAGTTCGGGAGGCACTGGATCTGGAAGCTGCTGGTGATTATGCAGGATAAAGGGAGCTAAACAGAATCCATACAAGGACAGTGATCTGGGTCTCTGATTAAGGTCAGTGGTTGGAATGGCACCACCTCACCCAGTAAAGAGGCTAGGAGGAGAAAAGCTATTGTCAATCTATGGCTTTTAGTAAACTATGCATGTAGGAAGGTGGGAGGACACGGATACAGCCTTGGCACTTAGAAGTGGATCAAATCATCCGCTGGATACCATCTGAAAGACCCTAGAAATGCTGTCATAAAGCTTGATTTTGAGCTGGAGTCCCTGGGGGTGGGGTGAAGGCAATGTCAAAATGCTAGAGAGGATGTGAAAAAGATAGAGGAAGATGGAGACCCATCCACTCATCATTCAAAAGAGCCTACAAGTCAAAATGCCAAAAACACATTAAAAAAAATCTAAGACCAAGAAAGATAAACTATAAATCAATAACCTAATAATAAATTCACTGCAGGCAATAACTTATGGAATAGTCTGTCAAAGATTTAAAAATACATATATTAGGATGTTCAAAGAGAAGAATTATAGAATAATTTTTATTCCAAAGAGAGTGGAATTATAAATAAAAAATTAACAGAAAAGAAATAAGCATAGGTGGATATGAAAAAGCATCAATTTCTTAAAATATTATATATAAACACAATGGAGTACTACTCAGCCATAAAAAAGAATGAAATCTTGTCATTTGCAGCAACATGAATGGAACTGGAGGACATTATGTTAGGTGAAATAAACCAGGAACAGAAAGTTAAACACTGCATGGTCTCATTCATATGTGGAAGCTAAAAAAAAAAAAGTTGATCTCACAGAAGTAAAAAGTAGAACAGAGGATAGTAGAGGCTGGGAACAGCAGAAGAAGAGGAGATAGGGAGAGATTTGTGAAAGGATACAAAATTACAGCTAGATAGGAGGAATTAGTTCTAGTGTTCCATAACACTGTACTGTGACTCTAGTTAGCAATAACATATAGTTTCAAATAGCTAGAAGGAGGATATTGAATGTTCTCAATAAAAGAAGTGATAAATGTTTGAGATGATGGATATGCTAATTACCATGATCTGCTCACTATATGTATCAAAACATCACTATGTATTTCGTAAATATGTACAATTATTATGCATCAATTTAAAAATATATTTAAAAGTTAAAAAGAAAAATATCTGCAATACTGTTATCAGGAAAAAGTGGTTAAGTTATTTGGTTAGCTGGACTCCATTTTGTAGAAAATAAGAATACTAATCATTGAAAAAATGTATGGAAGGATATACAGCAAAATTTTAAAGGACATTATCTCTGACTAATGAGATTGTGGGAAATTTTCTTTCGGACAATAATTTCTAATTATTTGATTATGTATGGCTATGATAATAAAATGGATGAATAAAAGATAAAATAAAATTTTTTTTTAAAAAGTAGATGCCAGCCGGATGTGGTGGCTCATGCCTGTAATCCTAACACTTTGGGATGCTGAAGTGGGCAGATTGCTTGAGTCCAGGGGTTCGAGACTAGCCCAGGCAACATGGTGAAAACCTATCTATACTAAAAATACAAAAAAATTAGCAGGTCATGGTGGCACACGGCTGTAGTCCCAGCTACTTGGGGGTTGAGGTGGGAGAATCGCCTGAGCCCAGGACGTCAAGGCTGCAGTGAGCCAAGACTGCACCACTGCACTCCAGTTTGGGTGACAAACTGAGACCCTGTCTCGGAAAAAAAAAAGAAAGAAAAGAAAATACAAAAATTAGCCGGGCATGGTGGCCGGCGCCTGTAATCCCAGCTACTTGGGAGGCTGAGGCAGGAGAATTGCCTGAACCCGGGAGTGGAGGTTGTGGTGAGCCGAGATCGCGCCACTGCACTCCAGCCTGGGAGACAGAGTGAGACTCCGTCTAAAAAAAAAAAAAAAAAGGACAATTTTGTGAATTAAAAGGTAGCTCCATAAATGCCAACCACTCTGATGGAAAAAAAAAGATAGTCCCAGTGAATCCCCCTAAAACAGAGCACAAAGCAAAAAAAGATTAGAAACAAATAGGAGGCTAGGCACGGTGTCTTATGCCTGTAATCTCGGCACTTTGGGGGGCCAAGGAGGGTGGATTGCCTGAGCTCAGGAGTTTGAGACCAGACTGGGCAACATGGCGAAACCCCGTTTCTATAAAAAATATATATATTTTTAAAAACCGGCCAGGCACGGTGGCTCACGCTTCTAATCCCAGCACTTTGGGAGGCCGAGGCAAGCGGATCACCTGAGGTCCGGAGTTCGAGACCAGCCTGACCAACATGGTGAAATCCCATATCTACTAAAAATACAAAAATCTGTTGGATGTGGTGGTAGGCACCTGTAATCCCAGCTATTTGGGAGGCTGAGGCAGGAGAATCGCTTGAACCTGGGAGGCAGAGGTTGCAGTGAGCCGAGATTGCACTCCAGCCTGGGGGACAGAGCGAGACTCCGACTCAAAAAAAAAAAAAAATATATATATATATAAAAAACCAAACAAATATGAAAGGGGTAGTTAAGAGATATGAAAGATAAAATAAATAGGCTGGGTGTGGTGGCTCACGCCTGTAATCCCAGCACTTTGGGAGGCCAAGGTGGGCAGATCATGAGGTCAGGAGTTCGAGACCAGCCTGGCTAACGTGGTGAAACCCCGTCTTTACTAAAAATACAAAAAATTAGCTGGGTGTGGTGGCATGAGCCTGTAGTCCCAGCACTTGGGAGCCTGAGGCAGAAGAATCACTTGAATCCAAGAGGCAGAAGTTGCAGTGAGCCGAGATTGCACCACTGCACTCCAGCCTGGGTGACAGAGTGAGACGCCGTCTCAAAAAAAAAAAAAAAAAAAAAAAAAAGAAAGATAAAATAAATAGAAGAGAAGCACTATTTCAAGATGTAATAACTAATAATTTTTCAAAATTAAAAGCATAAGTCCTTAGATGAATATCAAACAGCATAAAAGAATCTACAGGCCAGGTGCGGTGGCTCACACCTGTAATCCCAGCATGTTGGGAGGCTGAGGTGGGCGGATCACCTGAGGTCAGGAGTTTGAGACCAGCCTGGCCAACATGGTGAAACCCTGTCTCCACTAAAAATATGAAAAATTAGCTGGGCGTGGTGGCACATGCCTGTAATCCCAGCTACTTGGGCAGCTGAGGCAGGAGAACTGCTTGAACTTGGGTGATGGAGGTTGAAGTGAGACGAGATTGTGCCACTGCACTCCAGCCTGGGCCACAGAGTGAGACTCCATCTCAAAAAAAAAAAATAAATAAATAAATCTACAGCTAGATACATTAAAGTGAAATTGCCAAGAAGAAATAATCTAAAAGGTTATCATAGCAGCCAAAAAATTGCTTTCAAAGGTACAACAATTGGTCTAATAGCAGATTCCTCATGACCTCGACAGACAATGGAGTAATATCAGAGGGAAATGCAACCTAGACATTTATGCCCTGCTAAAATATCATTTTTTAAATGGTGGCAAAATAAGGACCTTTTCATACATACATGCTTGGAGACTTTGTCACCCATAGACGTTCACGGAGAGATTTTTTTTTTTTTATGAGATAGAATCTTGCTCTCTTGTCCAGGCTGGAGTGCAGTGGAACAGTCTTGACTCATTGCAACCTCCACCTCCTGAGCTCAAGTGATCCTCCCACCTCAGCCTCCCAAGTGGCATGGGTGTGCCCCTCCATGCCCAGCTAATTTTTTTTTTATCATTTGTAAAGATAGGGTTTCACTATGTTGCCCAGGCTGGTCTTGAACTCCTGAGCTCAGGTAATCCTCCTGCCTCGGCCTCCCAAAGTGCTAAGATTACAGGCATGAGCCACTGCATCTGACCTAAAAGAATTATTAAAGGGGCTGTGTGTGGTGGCTCATGCCTATAATCCCAGCACTTTGGGAAGCCAAGGCGGCTGGATCACGAGGTCAGGAGTTCAAGACCAGCCTGGCCAAGACGGTGAAACCCCGTCTCTACTAAAAATTCAAAAATTAGCTAGGCGTGGTGGCTGACGCCTGTAATCCCAGCTATTCTGGAGGCTGAGGCAGGAGAATTGCTTGAACCTGGGAGGCGGAGGTTGCAGTGAGCAGAGATCATGCCACTGCACTCCAGCCTGGGCAACACAGAAAGACTCCTTCTCAAAACAAACAAACAAACAAAGAAAGAATTATTAAAGGATGCACTTCAGCAAGAACAAAAGTGAGCTCAAAAAGAAAAAACAATAAAAAAAAAGTGAGCCTAGAGATGAGGTGTGGTATCTAACAGCAGTGAGAACAGAAATTGACAAAATATGTCAGAAAATTTAATTACCTGTTGACTAATACCTTAAAAAGAAAACAAATTGGGTCAGGCGTGGTGGCTCACACCTATAATCCCAGCACTTTGGGAGTCCAAGGTGGGTGGATCACGAGGTCAGGAGTTCAAGACCAGTCTGGCCAACATAGTGAAACTCTGTCTCTACCAAAAATTCAAAAATTAGCTGGGCACGGTGGTGCATGCCTGTAGTCCCAGCTACTCGGGAGGCTGAGGCAGGAGAATCGCTTGAACCTGGAAGGTGGAGGTTGCAGTGAGCCGAGATCACACCACTGCACTCCAGCCTGGGTGACAGAGCAAGACTCTATCATAAAAAACAAACAAACAAAAGACTCAAGGAGGATTCTCCTCTACAGATTTCAGAGGGAGCATGACCCCGCTGACATCTCGATGTAGGGCTTCTGGCCTCCATAACTATGAGAAAATACATTTCCATTGTTTTAAACCACTCAGTTTTTGGTATTTCTTACAGCATTTCCTAGGAAGCTAATACGAACCCTAGTATTCTTCAATAGGTGGATGGAAAACAAACTGTAGCGCAACCATAAAATGAACTATAACCTGGGAGGTGGAGGTTGCAGTGAGCCAAGATGGCGCCACTGCACTCCAGACTGCATGACAGAGCAAGACTGTCTCGAAAAAATAAATACGTCAATAAATAATTTAAACAATTAAAAAGTAAAAACATAAAAAATTAGCCTGGCGTGGTGGCTCACTCCTGTAGTCCCAGCTACCCGGGAGGCTGTGGCAGGAGAATCGCTTGAACCCAGGAGACGGTCATTTCAGTGAGCTGAAATTCCACCACTGCACTCTAGCCTGGGCAACAGAGGGAGACTCCATCTAAAAAAAAAAAATAAATAAAAAAATAAATAAATAAATAAATATTGGGGAGAAAGAAGTTATTCAATAGATTGTTAAGGAGAGCTAAGATCTGTGTTATGTTCAGGAGGGAATAAAAATACTGAATAACTTTAAATGTTGTTACAAAAACATGTAGTTAAATATGGATAGGATGACCATGGTGGCTCATGCCTGTAAACCCTGCACTTTAGGAGGCCTAGAGGGGTGGATCACAAGGTCAGGAGTTTGAGACCAGCCTGGCCAATATGGTGAAACCCCGTCTCTACTAAAAATACAAGAAGTAGCCGGGCATGGTGGCGTGCGCCTGTAGTCCCAGCTACCCAGGAGGCTGAGGTGGGGGAATCGCTTGAACGAGGAAGACAGAGGTTGCAGTGAGCCAAGATAGCACCACTGCACTCCAGCCTGGGAGACAGAGCAAGACTCTGTCTCAAAAAAAAAAAAAAAAAGTAAACATTAAGGATAATCACAAAAATTATAGAAATGTAATCTACATAAAGTAGCAGAGGAAGAGGAAACAAGAGAAAAAGGATTGTGAACAGAAAACAATAGTAAGAAGATAAAATTGGTAATCATCAGAAATAGTTACAGATGAACCCAACAAATGACGAAGGCTATCAGTTCAAGTAAATAAAACAAAATCCAGCTATACAGAGCTTATAAAAGTTACAGCTAAACAAAGCAACATAGAAAATTTAAAATTAAGGAGATGACATTGCTTCAAGAACTCTTATTCAACTAACATCACAGGTTCCAACTGACAGAATTACAAGAAGAAACTTATAATCCATAATTATATTGTGAGAAGTTAACAAAACTCATGATTTTTATTGATAGATTACACAAACTAGAAAATAGTAAGAATATAAAAATAAATATATAGAGGCCGGGTGCGGTGGCTCATGCCTATAATCCCAATACTTTGGAAGGCCAAGGTGGGTGGATCACCTGCGGTCGGGAGTTTGAGACCAGCCTGACCAAAATGGACAAACCCCGTCTCTACTAAAAATACAAAATTAGCAGGGCGTGGTGGCGCATGCCTGTAATCCCAGCTACTCGGGAGGCTGAGGCAGGAGAATAGCTTGAACCTGGGAGGTGGAGGTTGTGGTGAGCCAAGATTGTGCCACTGCACTCCAGTCTGGGCAACGAGAGCAAAACTCCATCTCAATAAATAATTAAATAGGATATACGGGTTGAATATAGAATTTAGAAGTTTTGTAAAACACAACCAACAAACTTGAGCAAATATTTAATGTAAAACTTCATGCCTAAGAAATGGAGAATATATAGTATTCCATGGTGTATATGTGTCACATTTTCTTAATCCAGTCTATCGTTGTTGGACATTTGGAATACTATGCAGCCATAAAAAATGATGAGTTCATGTCCTTTGTAGGGACATGGATGAAGCTGGAAACCATCATTCTCAGCAAACTATCGCAAGGACAAAAAACCAAACACCACATGTTCTCACTCATAGGTGGGAATTGAACAATAAGAACACATGGGCACAGGAAGGGGAACATCACACACTGGGGACTGTTGTGGGGTGGGGGAGGGGGGAGGGATAGCATTAGGAGATATACCTAATGCTAAATGACGAGTTAATGGGTGCAGCACACCAACATGGCACATGTATACATATGTAACAAACCTGCACGTTGTGCACATGTATCCTAAAACTTAAAGTATAATAATAATAAGATAAAAAATAAAATAAAATAAAACAAACAAAAAGAAATGGAGAATATATATTATTTTTAATATCCAGCTCATTGTATGAGACTAGTATAACATACCAAAGCAGGACAAGGATGATATGGAAAAAGAAAATTATAAACCAATTTTATTTATGAACAGTGATATAAAAATCCTAAGTAAACTAAAATCTAACACTGTATAGAAATAATAATAATAATTAGTGACCAAGTAAGTTTACCAAAGGAATGCAAAGAACACATCAGAAAATCTATTAATGTAATGCACCAAAATAACAGTTTAAAAAAAATCAGCCTGGGCAACATAGTGAGACCCCATCTCTACAACAAAAAAATATATAAAAATTTAGCCAGGCGTGGTGGTGTGCACCTGTAGTCCCAGCTATTCAGGAGGATGAGGTGGGAGGATGGCTTGAGACCAGGAGTTTGAAGCTGCAGTGAGCTATGACTGTACCACTGCACTCCAGCCTGGGTGACAGAGTGAGACCCTGTTGAAAAAAAGAAAAAATCCCCAAAACAAACAGAAAACAAAACAAAACAAAAAACTCTCAAAAACGTATCAGTCCAGTAGATGCAGAAAATAAAATTTCAAAATTATTTCATTTAGTTTCAACTGAATCTGTCATGTTTAATTTCCTTAAACGACCTGGAACAGCAATACTGGTAAAATGTTGATAATTATTGAAGTTGGGTGGTGGAGATTCATTACAGTATTCTATCTACTTTTGTGTATGTTCAAAATTGTCCATAATAAAAAAGTTAAAAAGATACTCAGAAGCTAAAAAATAACCTAAAGCAATTAAAGCAAAATGGTAGGTGGGTATATGGATGTTTGAGATATTATTCTTTATACTTTTGATGTTTGAAATATTTCACAATTTAAAAACAATTAACACAAAAGAAAAGTCACAGAATCTTCCAAAACAAGATTTCTATTTTCTTTTTTTGAGACAGGGACTCACTCTGTCTGCCCAGGCTGGAGTGCAGTGGCAGGATCTCAGCTCACTGCAACCTCTGCCTCCTGGGTTCAAACGATTCTCCTGCCTGAGGCTCCTGAGTAGCTGGGATTACAGGCATGCACTACCATGCCCAGCTAATTTTTGTATTTTTTGGTAGAGATAGGGTTTCACCATGCTGGCCAGTCTGGTCTCCAATTCCTGACCTCAAGTGATCTGCCCACCTCAACCTCCCAAAATACTAGGATTATAGGTGTGAGCCATCGTGCCCAGCCCAAAACAAGATTTCTTTGGGTCTATAAATTATTTGGTCTGGGGTCAGATAACAGGGGTAAATAGGCTGGGTGAGGTGGCTCACGCCTGTAATCCCAGCACTTTGGGAGGCCGAGGTGGGCGGATCACCTGAGGTCGGGAGTTTGAGACCAGCCTGACCAACATGGACAAACCTTGTCTCTACTAAAAATACAAAATTAGCCAGGTGTGGTGGTGCATGCCTGTAATCCCAGCTACTCGGGAGGCTAAGGCAGGAGAATCACTTGAACCCGGGAGGTGGAGGTTGTGGTGGTGAGTCGAGATCACACCATTGCACTCCAGCTTGGGCAACAAGAGCGAAACACCGTCTCAAAATAAAACAAACAAAACAAACAAACAACAACAAAAAAGCGTAAACAATACTGGAGAGGTAGGAAGGGAGAAGATCTTTAAGGGTTTTGTGTATCATGATAATAAATTAGATTTCCTGCTGTGGGAAATTGAGAGCGACCAAAAGATTGGGAAAAAGAAGCTACATATAGTATATTGTAAAAATAATAATAAACAATAACAGCAATATATATTTCATAATTATGTAGCACCGGTATGTAGCAGGCTTTTGTTATAGGTGCTTTACACATACTGACTCAATACTCAAAACAACCTTTTCTTTTTTTGAGACAGAGTCTTTCTCTGTTGCCCAGGCTGGAGCGCAGTGGTGCAATCTCGGCTTATTGCAACCTCTGCCTCCCAGGTTCAGGTGATTCTCCTGCCTCAGCCTCCTGAGTAGCTGGGATTATCGGCGAGCGCCACCACATATTTTTGTATTTTTAGTAGAGACAGGGTTTCACTATGTTGGCCAGGCTGGTCTTGAACTCCTAATTTCAGGTGATCCACCCGCCTTGGCCTCCCAAAGTGCTGGGATTACAGGTGTGAGCCACCCTGCCCAGCCTCACAACAACCTTTTGACCTACTTCTACACTAAGCCTCATTTTACAGATGAGAAAATGAAGGCATAGAGAGATTAAATAACTTTCCAAAATCATACAACTGATAACAACCTTCAAACAGTGATGCAGACAAGGAGTTTGTCTCTAAGTCTATGCTCTAGTCTTATGCTATCCAATACGGTAGTCACTAGCCTTATTTAAATTTATTGTCAGGTGTGGTGTCTCACGCCTGTAATCCCAGCACTTTGGGAGGCTGAGGCAGGAGGTTCACTTGAGCCCAGGAGTTTGAGACCAGTCTGGGCAACATAGTGAGACCGCTGTCTCTACAAAAAGTAAAAATATTAGCTGGGCGTGGTGGCATGAGCCTGTAGTCCCAGCTACTTGGGGAGGCTGAGGTGGGAGGACTGCTTGAGCCCAGGAGGTTGAGGCTGCAGTGAGCTATGATTGTGCTACTGCACTCCAGCCTGGGCAATGAAGCAAGACCCTGTGCCTAAGTGAATAAATAAACAAAATTAGCTGGGTGTGGTGGTGCACACCTGTAGTCTCAGCTACTTGGGAGGCTGAGGTGGGAGGATCGCTTGACCCCAGGAAGTTGAGGCTGTAGTGAGCTGTGATCATGCCACTGCACTCCAGCCTGAGTGACAGAGTGAGACCTTGTCTCAAATTAATTAATTAATTGAATTTTAAAAAATTTAAATTTCTTAAAGTTAAATAATATGAAATGTTCAGTATCTAAGTTGCAGTAGCCAGATTTCAAGTACTTGATACCCACATATAGCTAATGGCTATTGGACAGTACTGCTTTGGTTTTATTATTGCAATTATTTCTTTCTTTCTTTTCTTTTCTTTTTTTTTTTTTTTTTTTTTTGAGACAGAGTCTTGCTCTGTCGCCCAGGCTGGAGTGCAGTGGTGTGATCTCAGCTCACTGCAGCCTCCACCTCCCAGGTTCAAGCAATTCTCCTGCCTCAGTCTCCTGAGTAGCTGGGATTACAGGTGCGTGCCACCATGCCCAGCTAATTTTTTGTATTTTTAGTACTAATTTTTTGTATTTTTAGTACAGGTGTGAGCCACCGAGCCTGGCCTACAATTATTTCTTTATATCAGACTTTTTTCTTCTAGACGCCCTAAATTTTTTTTTTTTTTTTACATTCATCAAAATAGAGTTTCCCAACCTCAGTACTGTTGGTATTTTGGGTTGGATAATTATTTATTGCGAAAGACTGTCCTGTGCACTGTAGGATGCTGAGCAGCATCCCTGGCCTCTACGCACTAGATACCAGGAGCAACCCTCCACCCCAGCTTGTGACAGCCAATGTCTCCAGACATTGCTAAATGTCCCTGGGGGTGGGGGTGGGGAGCAAAATCTTTCTTAGTTGAGAACCACCAATCAAAATAACTCACTGTCATAGATGAAATTTACAGTTCAATTTAGTCTAAAATTTACAGAGAAACTTTTTATTTTCTTTCTTTCTTCCTTCCTTTTTTTTTTTTATTTTTGAGACACAGTCTCCTTTTGTCGCCCAGGCTGGAGTACAGTGGTGCAATATCGGCTCACTGCAAGCTCCGCCTCCCGGTTTCACGCCATTCTCTTGCCTCAGCCTCCCGAGTAGCTGAGACTGCAGGAGCCCGCTGCCATGCCCGGCTATTTTTTTGTATTTTTTTTAGTATAGACGGGGTTTCACCGTGTTAATCAGGATGGTCTTGATCTCCTGAACTCGTGATCTGCCCGCGTCGGCCTCCCAAAGTGCTGTGATTACAGGTGTGAGCCACCGTGCCCTGTGGACACTTTATTTTCTGAATTCATATTTTACCTCTACTTCAATTCTTACAAGCATGTCCACAGAAACCTATCTCAAGGAGGTCCCGGTGATGTACACAATATTAGTGAATAAAAATTAGACATTCTTTTTTTTGAGACAGGGTTTCTCTCACTTTGTCCCCTAGTCTGGAGTGCAGTGGCATGAATTCAGCTCACTGCAGCTTCAACCTCCCAGGTTCAAGCGATCCTCCCACCTCAGCCCCCCAGGTAGCTGGGACTACAGTTGCGTGCCACCACTCCCAGCTAATTTTTTTGTATTTTTTTGTAGAGATGGGGTTTCACCATGTTGCCAGGCTGGTCTCGAACTCCTGAGCTCAAGCAATCACCTGCCTCGGCCTCCCAAAGTGCTGGGATTACAGGCGTGAGCCACCGCGCCTGACCAAATACTAGAAATTCTTATTTGTAATAGTAAGAATTTATTCTTATTATTATCCCAGCACTTTGGGAGGCCGAGGCAGGAGGATCACAAGGTCATGAGACTGAGACCATCCTGGCTAACATGGTGAAACCCAGTCTCTACTAAAAATACAAAAAAAAAAAAAAAAAAAAATTAGCCAGACGTGGTGGCAGGCGCCTGTAGTCCCAGCTACTCGGGGAGGCTGAGGCGGGAGAATGGTGTGAACCCGGGAGGCGGAGCTTGCAGTGAGCCGAGATGGCGCCACTGCACTCCAGCCTGGGCGACAGAGCGACATTCCTCTCAAAAAAAAAAAAAAAAAAAAATTCTTATTTGTAATAGTTGTCACTTTTCTGCTCTAGGTGAAATTTCTTTAGTGACTTTGAGGAAAGGACAAACTCATAATAATGTTTAAAGTTCTGTGGTCCTAGACATTATCCTAACTTCTAACGCCATAGATGAATTTTGCCTGTATTTGAACTTTATATCAAGAGTTGGCTGACTGAGGTAGTAGTTACACGGATGTATACATCTTTTAAAATTCATCAAACTCTACACTTAATATGAGTGTAATATATTGAATGTCAATATGTCTCAATGAGGTTGACTTAAAAATTTTTTAAAAAAGAGTTGGCCAACTTTTTCTAAAAGAGTCCGATAGCAAACATTTCAGGCTTGCAGACCAGATGGCCTCTGTCACAACTACTCAACTCTGCAGTTGTAGCACTAAAGCCATCAAAGACAATACACACATGAAGGAGCATGGCTGTGTTCCAATAAAACTTTAATTATAAAAACAGGTGGCCAACCCATGGGCTGTACTTTCACAACTTCTACTTTATATAAATGGAATCATGTAGTATGTATTTTTTTTTTTTAGATGGAGTCTTGCTCTGTTGCCCAGGCTGGAGTGCAGTGGCGTGATCTCAGCTCATTGCAACCTCCGCCTCCCGGTTCAAGCAATTCTCCTGCCTCAGCCTCCTGAGTAGCTGGGATTACAGGCACGTGCCACTACGCTCAGCTAATTTTTGTATTTTTAGTAGAGACGGGGTGTCGCCATGTTGCTCAGGCTGGTCTCCAACTCCTGATCTCGTGATCTGCCTGCCTCGGCCTCCCAAAGTGCTGGGATTACAGGTGTGAGCCACTGCGCCAGGCCATATGTATTATTTTTTATAGTCTGCTTTCTTTTGCTCAATATTATGTTTGTGAAATTCAGTCATGTTATTATGCATAGTTGTAGTTCATCATTCTTATTACTTAATATGAATTAATTAAAGATTTATTTGGCCGGGCGCGGTGGCTCACGCCTGTAATCACAGCACTTTGGGAGGCTGAGACGGGCGGATCACGATGTCAGGAGACCAAGACTATCCTGGCTAACACGGTGAAACCCCGTCTCTACTAAAAATACAAAAAATTAGCCAGGCGTAGTGGCGGGCGCCTGTAGTCCCAGCGACTCGGGAGGCTGAGGCAGGAGAATGGCGTGAACCTGGGAGGTAGAGCTTGCAGTGGGCCTAGATCGCGCTACTGCACTCCAGCCTGGGCAACAGAGTGAGACTCCATCTCAAAAAAAAAAAAAAAATATATATATATATATATATATATGTATTTATATATTTATCCATTCCATTGTCAATGAGCATTTGGGTTATTTTTAGCTTAAGGCTTTTAGGAAAACTGCTGCTATGGGTCGGATGTGATGGTTCCTCCCTGTAATCCCAGCACTTTGGGAGGCCAACGCAAGAGGATCACTTGAGCCCAGGAGTTGGAGGCTGCAGTGTTGGAGGCTGCAGTGATCCCAGGAGTTGGAGACTGCAGTGAGCCGTGACTGTGCCACTGCCCTCGAGCTTGGGTGACAGAGCGAGACCATGTCTCAAAAAAAAACCAAGAAAGTACTGCTATGGTGACGTATTATACCTAGGAGTGGAGTCCGTGTTATGGGCATGTTTATTTTTTATTTTATTTTATTTTTTTCAGATGGAGTCTCGCTTTGTCGCCAGGCTGGAGTGCACTGGCGCGATCTCCACTCACTGCAACCTCCGACTCCCGGGTTCAAGTGATTCTCCTGCCTCAGCCTCCGGAGTAGCTGGGATTACAGGCACGCGCCACCACGCTCAGCTAATTTTTGTATTTTTAGTAGAGAGGGGGTTTCACCATGTTGGCCACGATGGTCTCTGTCTCCTGACCTCGTGATCTGCCCACCTTGGCCTCCCAAAGTGTTGGGATTACAGGCGTGAGCCACTGCACCAGGCCCACATTTGACTTTTCTCTGTTTTATCATAATGCTGGTTGTACCATTTCAGTGACTCTGTCATCCATGTCTGCATCCCTGCTCCACTGCCATGGACCTCATTCGAGGCCTCATCACCTCAGACCAGACCAGTCCCAAGAAGGAGGTTGTAACTCCTTTTGATGACCTACCTTCTCCTTAAGAGATCATCAGGATGAATCTCATCTCTGCGAACCTCAGAGATTCTGCTGTAGACACTATAGCTCACAGCAGCCTGAAACTCCTGAGCTCAAGTGAAACTCCCACCTCGCCTTCTGAGTAGCTGGGACTACAAGCGTGAGCCACCACGCCTGGATGATTTAAAAATTTTCAGTAGAGGCCAGGTGCGGTGGCTCACGCCTGTAATCCCAGCACATTGGGAGGCCGAGGCGAGTGGATCATGAGGTCAGGAGTTCGAGACCAGCCTGACCAACATGGTGAAACCCCGTCTCTACCAAAAATACAAAAATTAGCCAGGCAAGGTGGCATGCGCCTGTAATCCCAGCTACTCAGGAGGCTGAGGCAGGACAATTGCTTGAACCCAGGAGGTGGAGGTTGCAGTGAGCCAAGAATGCGCCACTGCACTCCAGCCCTCCAGCGTGGGTGACAGAGGGAGACTCCGTCTCAAAAAAAAAAAAAAAAAAAAATTTAGTAGAGATGAGGTTTTGCCATGTTGTCCAGGCTGGTCTCAAACTCCTGGGCTCAAGAGATCCTCCTGCCTCAGGCTCCCAAAGTGCTGTGATTACAGGCATGAGTCACCTGCAGCCCTTTAGAGAAAGGGGTGCGAGCGCTTTCTCTTCCCCACCCCTCTCACCACTGGGTTTGATGATGGGTTATACGGTTTCCTCACCCCTTCTTGCTGCTTACAGAGCATTTGACTTCTCCTGTGCCTTCAAAACCCTAGATCTTTGCCACCTGAGCGATTAAACTCTACTGCACCACAGTCACTCTTTCTCATGCCTAAAAACATGAAGCCTTGACTTATGGTCCTCTATGGTACTTGAGGGACAAAAACCCAACTCTTGGTAAAACTGCCTACCCTACACCTGCCTTCAAAGCTGAGCATGGTTGGGGAAACATACACGATTGTGACAAGTGGTCTCACTTTAAATATGTCACCACTAAGTTCAGGTGGTGGGTCCCTCAGCAGCAGTGACTTGCAGTGCCACTGCCTCTATGTAATCAGTTTGCTTTTCTACTTGCTGATTTGATTCATACCAGCTTTCTGCCTACTCAAATCTCTAATGACCCTTTCTGATTTCTTCTCTCTCTCAGTTGATGAAAATTCCATCTCTGCTGCTGTTGACCTAATTTAGGCCCTCATCACCTTGGTGTATGTATAAACCACACAAACATACCATTTAAAGTGTAATTATACAGGGAATATCTCTGTAAATCCAATTCATGGCATTCAAGGTCTTCTATGAGTTGACACTGGCCTCTTTTGCATGTATTTTATTAGATTTATTCCTTAGTACTTCATGTATTGTGATGATACTGTAAATTATATGTCTTAAACATTTCATTTTCTAAATGTCTATTGCTAACGTATAGAAATACAATTGATTTTTGCACCTTGTTTTTATATCTAGCACTTTAGGTAAATTTTTATCTTTATTTTATTTTATTTTTTGAGACATAGTCTTGCTCTGTCGCCCAGGCTGGAGTGCAGTGGTGCGATCTTGGCTCACTGCAAGCTCCGCCTCCTGGGTTCACGCCATTCTCCTACCTCAGCCTCCCGAGTAGCTGGGACTACAGGTGGCCGCCACCACGCTGGCTAATTTTTTTTTTTTTTTTTTAGTAGAGACAGGGATTCACCATGTTAGCTAGTATGGTCTCGATCTCCTGACCTTGTGATCCACCCGCCTCAGCCTCCCAAAGTGCTGCTGGGATTACAGGCCTGAGCCACCGTGCCTGGCTGTAAATTTTTATATAAATTCTTTTATATTTTTGGCCAGGGACAGTGGTTCATGCCTGTAATCCCAGCACTTCGGGAAGCTGAGGTGGGAGGATCCCTTTAGCCCAGGAGTTCAAGACCAGCCTGGGCAACATAGTGAGAGCCCCATGTCTACGAAAAATTTAAAAATTAGCAGGGCATGGTGGCACAGGCCTGTGGTCCCAGCTACTTGGGAGGCTGAGGTGGGAGGATTGCCTGAGCCGAGGAAGTCAAGGCTGCAGTCAGCTGTGTTTGTACCACTGCACTCCACCCTAGATGACAGAGTGAGACCGTGTCTCAAAACAACAACAACAAATATTTACTTTAAGGAATAATTACGGCTGAGCATGGTGGCTCACGCCTGGAATCCCAGCACTTCGAGAGGCCAAGGCAGGCAGATCACCTGAGGTCAGGAGTTCGAGACCAGCCTGACCAACATGATGAAACCCGGTCTCTACTAAAAATACAAAAAAAAATTAGCCAGGCATGGTGGTGGGCACCTGTAATCCCAGCTACTTGGGAGGCTGAGGCGGGAGAATTGCTTGAACCTGGGAGGCAGAGGTTGCAGTGAGCCGAGATCATGCCACTGCACTCCAGCCTGGGTGACAGAGCGAAACTACATCTCAAAAAAAGAAAAAGAAAAAGAAAAGAAAAGGCCGGGCACTGTGGCTCACGCCTGTAATCCAAACACTTTGGGAGGCTGAGGTGGGCGGATCACCTGAGGTTAGGAGTTCGAGACCAGCCTGACCAACATGGAGAAACCCTGTCTCTACTAAAAATACAAAAATTAGCTGGACATGGTGTCAGGAGCCTGTAATCCCAGCTACTTCGGAGGCAGAGGCAGGAGAATCACTTGAACCTGGGAGGTGGAGGTTGTGGTGAGCCGAGATCGCGCCATTGCACTCCAGCCTGGGCGACAAGAGCGAAATTCCATCTCAGAAAAAAGAAAGAAAGAAAGAAAGAATAATTACTAAGGGAACCTCTGTAACTAAAACCCAAGTTAAGAAACTATCTTAAAAATTCCCCTCTTTTGCCTCTCTAATTGTATCTCCCTCTTCCTCCTTGCTTTTTTAAAACTAGTTTTACTTCTGTGTAAGCATCTTTTTTTTTTTTTTTTTTGAGATAGAGTCTCACTCTGTTGCCCAGGCTGGAGTGCAGTGGTGTGATCTCGGCTCACTGCAACCTCCAACTCCCGGGTTCAATCGAATCTCCTGCCTCAACCTCCTGAGTAGCTAGGATTACAGGCACGTACCACCACGCCTGGCTAATTTTTTTTTTTTTTTTTTGAGACAGAGTCTTGCCCTGTCACCCAGGCTGGAGTGCAATGGTACAATCTCAGCTCACTGCAACCTCTGCTTCCTGGGCTCAAACTATTCTCCTGCTCAGCCTCCTGAGTAGCTGGGATTACAGGCACCTGCCACCACTCCCAGCTATTTTTTGTATTTTTAGTAGAGACGGGGTTTCACCATGTTGGCCAGGCTGGTCTCAAACTCCTGACCTCAGAGGATCTGCCCACCTGGGCCTCCCAAAGTGCTGGGATTACAGACGTGAGGCACCGGGCCCAGCCTCCTGGCTAATTTTTGTATTTTTACTAGAGACAGGGTTTCACTGTGTTGTCCAGACTGGTTTCAAACTCCCGACCTCAGGTGACCCGCCTGCCTCGGCCTCCCAAAGTGCTGGGGATACAGGCTTGAGCCACTGTGCCCGGCCTTGATTTTTTTTTCATTATTTTTAATACTACATAGAAAATTCATTGATTTTTGAATATTTTAAAATACACCCAGCTAGGTGCAGTGGCTCATGCCTGTAGTCCCAGCACTTTGGGAGGCTGAGGACGTCAGATCTCTTGAGCCCAGGAGTTCAAAACCAGCCTGGGCAACATGGCGAAACTCCATCTCTACAAAAAAATACAAAAATGAGCCGGGGTGGTGGTGCACACCTATAGTCCCAGCTACTGGATGAGGTGGTGGGGAGTAGGGTAGAGCTGAGGTGGGAGGATTGTTTGAGCCTGAGAGGTTGAGGCTGCAGTGAATCGTTACAGTGCCACTGCACTTCAACCTGGGTGACAGAAAGGGACTCTGCCTCAAAAACAAAAAAGAAAAGAAAAGGAAAGGAAAGAAAAGAAAAGAAAAAAAGAAAAGAAAAGAAAAGAAAAAAGAAAAGAAAAGAAAAGAGGCTGGGTGAGGTGGCTCATGTCTGTAATCCCAGCACTTTGGGAGGCTGAGGCGGGCAAATTGCTTGAGGTCAGGAGTTCGAGACCAGCCTGGCCAACAGGGTGAAACCCCAACTCTACTAAAAATACAAAAATTAGCTGGGCATGGCGGCGTGCACTTGTAATCCTAGCTACTCGGGAGGCTGAGGTGGAAGAACCGCTTAAGCCTGGGAGGCAGAGGCTGCAGTGAGCCGAGATCACACCACTTGACTCCAGCCTGGGTGACAGAGCAAGATTCCTTCTCAAAATAAATACATGAAATAAAATAAAATAAAAACAAAACCCACAAAACATTCTGCCATAGTTTTTTTTTTTTTAAATGTCAATAGTTGCTTTTAGTTGATTTGCTTGGATTTTCCAGGTAGATACATAATGATAATTTTGCTTTATCTTTTCCAAACGTTTATAACTCTTATTTCATTTCATCTCATTTTTAAATTTTTATTTTGTACTTTTTTGTTTCATGGATTGTCTGCATCAGAATCATTTAGCTATTATTTTTTAAATTGACACATAATCACTGTATATATTTGTGGGGTATACAGTGATGTTTCCATACATCTGAAGTACAGTAATCAGATCAGGGCAGTTAGCATATCCATCATCTCAAACACCATTTCTTTGTGTTGGGAACATTCAATATCCTCCTTCTAGCCATCTGAAACTATATAATAAATTACTGTTAGCTATAGGTACCCTAGAACAAAGAATTTATTCCTCCTCTGTAGTTGTAATTTCGTATCCTTTAAGTGTATAGTTCAGTGGTATTAAGTATGTTGACATTGTTGCACAACAGAGCTCCGGAACATTTTCATGTTGCAAAACTGAAACTGTGTACCCATTAAACAATTCCCCATTTCCTCCTCTCCCGGCCCCTGGTAAGTACCATTCTATTTTCTGTTTAACTACCATTCTATTTTCTGTTTCTAAGAATTTGACTACTCTAGATATCTCGTATAAGGGGAATCACACAGTATTTATGTGACTGGCTTATTTCACTTGGCATAATGTCTTTAAGGTTTGTCCATGTTTGGGCCTGTGTCAGATTGCCTTCCTTTTTAAGGCTGAATAATATTCCATTGTATGTACATAGCATATTTTGTTTATCCATTCATTTGTCAATGGTTTCTTCCTTTTTTTGGCTTTGCTTTTTTAACTTTATGTAAATTAATTCGTATCATACGTACTTTTTTACATTCAGCATTATATTTGTGAGATTCATTCATGTGACATGTCTAGCTGTAGCTGATTCATTCTTACTAATAAGTAGTATTCCATTTTATGTATATCATATTCCATAGTTGACGAGCTTTTAGATTACTTTCAGGTTTTTGCTAATACAAACCACACCCCTCTGATGTCCTTGCTTGCATCTACTGGTGTACATGTGTTGAGTTTCATGTATGTAGGAGTGGAAATGTGGACTTATAGGGCATATATATCTCAACTTTACTCAATAATGTCAAGGTATTTTCATTTTAACTTGATTTTTTTTTAATTACAAATGAGATTTAGCATCTTTTCAAATGTTTACTGGTTGCTTGAATTATCTTCTTTTGGGAAATGCTCATTTTAAAGTTTTCTCTTATTCCTTCTCTCCCTTTATAAACATTTCTATTACCTGAAATTATGTTTAGATTTACTTTTAAAATGTATGATTGTGGTAAAGAAAAACACATAACACAAAACTTACCACCTTAACTATTAAGTGTACAGTAGTGTTAAGCATATTTACATGGTTGTGCAATGTATCTCCAGAATTTTTCATCTTGTAATGCTGAAACTCTATACCCATTAAATGACAACCCTCCATTCTCCACTACCGCTAGCAACCACTGTTCTACTTTTTTTGTTTGTTTTTTATTTATTTTATTACTTATTTATTTATTTTGAGATGGAGTCTCGCTCTGTCACCAGGCTGCAGTGCAGTAGGGCGTTCTTGGCTCACTGCAACCTCTGCCTCCCGGGTTCAAGCCATTCTCCTGCCTCAGCCTCTCGAATAGCTGGGACTACAGGCACACACCACCACGCCCAGCTAATTTTTGTACTTTTAGTAGAGACAGGGTTTCACCATGTTGGCCAGGATGGTCTTGATCTCTTGACCTTGTGATCTGCCCGCGTCGGCCTCCCAAAGTGTTGGGATTACAGGCGTGAGTCGCCTATTTTTTTTTTTTAAGGTGTGCACTTTTATTCAACTGGTCTCAAGTCAGTGTACAGGTAAGCCCTGGCTGCCTCCACCCACTCCCAGGGAGACCAAAAGCCTTCGTACATCTCACGCTGGGGGACAAAAAAGGGGGGGCCGTGAAGGCAGATCATTCAAAATAAAATAAAATAAAATTTAAAAGTATTGAGGCAAAGATTTAAAACATTTTGCATTACATAATCTACACAAAAGCAATGCTATCACCTCCCCTGAGTAGACTTGGGAGAGGAATGGGCCATTCTCCTTAGAGAGAAGTGGGGTGGGGCCAGGCGAGGTGGCTCACGCCTGTAATCCCAGCACTTTGGGAGGCCGAGGTGGGTGGATCACCTGAGTTCAGGAGTTCGAGACCAGCCTGGCCAACGTGGTGAAACCTTGTCTCTACTAAAAATACAAAAATTAGCCAGGCGTGGTGGCAGGCGCCTGTAATCCCAGCTACTCAGGAGGCTGAGGCAGGAGAATCGCTTGAACCCGGGAGGTGGAGGTTGCAGTGAGCTGAGATTGTGCCATTGCACTCCAGCCTGGGGGACAAAAGTGAGACTTCGTCTCAAAAAAAAAAAAAAAAAGAGAGAGAGAGAAGTGGGGTGGCTTTTAGGAGGGCAAGGGACTTCCTGTAATAATGCATCTCATGATATTTGGAATGACTATTAAAAAAAAGAACAATATACAATCAAAGTCCTTGGCCACATTGTAGAACTTTGGGGAATGCTTGTGTCAACTGACTGCTGTCACCTTCACCGTTCCAGTTTTCAAATCCTGAATCAGGCCAAAAACAAAAACAAAAACAAAAAACAAAACAAACAAACAAAAAGCAAATACAGCCATGCCAATCTCATCTCGCTTTCTGCGAAAGTTAGGTTTTGTCAAGAAAGGGTGTAATGTAGGCTGGGCGCGGTGGCTAACGCCTGTAATCCCAGCACTTTGGGAAGCCAAGGCGGGTGGATTACCTGAGGTCAGGAGTTCCAGGCCAGCCTAGCCAACATGGTGAAACCTTGTATCTACTAAAAATACAAAAAATTAGCCAGGCTAATGCCTGTAATTAGCCTGCACATGCCTGTAATCCCAGCTACTTGGGAGGCTGAGGCAGGAGAATCTCTTGAACCTGGGAGGTGGAGGTTGCAGTGAGCCAAGATCGTACTATTACACTCCAGCCTGGGCAACAAGAGCAAAACTCCGTCTCAAAAAATAAATAAATAAATAAAAATAAATCAGCCGAGATCACACCACTGCACTCCAGCCTGGGTGACAGAGCAAGACTCCATTTCAAAACAAACAAACAAACAAACAAAAACAAACCAAAACAAAAAACCCTCTTTGGAAAAAACTACAGGCCACAGATCCTACTGCAACTTGTGTTTGTTTTTCCTGGGTGTGTTCTCAACCTTAGCGAAATAAACTTCTAGACTGATTAAGATCTGTCTCGGACACTTTTTGGTTTACACTAATACACATGAGTGAAAGGCTTTTTTTGTTTTTTGTTTTAGAAACTTTATATTATGAAAATTTTCAGCCATACACAAAAATACTACTCATCATTCAGTTTCAACAATCATCAACATTTTACCATTTTTGTTTATCCCACTCCCATTTCTTTTTTTCCTCTGGACATTTTAAAATATATCCCAGACACCGTATCATTTTACCCATAAAACTTCAGTAAGTATTTCTAACAGATAGGGACTTTTTCTTTTTCTTTTTTTTTTTTTTTGAGATGAAGCGAGACTCTGTCACCCAGGCTGGAGTGCAATGGCACAATCTCAGCTCACTACAACCTCTGCCTCCTGGGTTCAAGCAATTCTCCTGTCTCTGCCTCCTGAGTAGCTGGGATAACAGGCGTGCGCCACCACATCCGGCTAATTTTTTTGTATTTTTGTGGAGACGGGCTTTCACCATGTTGGCCAGGCTGGTCTCAAACTCCTGACCTCAAGTGATCCACCTGCCTCGGCCTCCCAAAGTGCTAGGATTACAGGTGGGAGCTACCATGCCCAGCACTTTGGGAGGCCGAGGCAGGCGGATCACCTGTGGTTGGGAGTTCGAGACCAGCCTGACCAACATGGAGAAATCCCGTCTCTACTAAAAATACAAAATTAGCTGGGCATCGTGGTGCATGACTGTAATCCCAGCTACTCGGGAGGCTGAGGCAGGAGAATTGCTTGAACCTATGAGGCAGAGGTTGCGGTGAGTGGAGACTGCACCATTGCACTCCAGCCTGGGCAACAAGAGTGAAACTCTGTCACAATAATAATAATAATAATAATAATAATAATAATAATAAATGAGTTAAAATAAAAACCCTTAGGACCAACAAGTGTTGGAAGAGACTTACTCCTATCTATATAAACACAGAACTGACCCACCAAGGAAGACAACTGTTCCCATTCCTCTCTCTGTTATCTCATTATCTATTGCAAAAAAGAAGACCAACAATGTAACCACATCTGAACAGAGCCTTTTTCAAGATGACTGTCTCCAAGGATCATTTACATTCCAAAAAGAACTATTTACAAGTTAGTTTTTGTTCCTGAAACAATCATTCTTCCCAGTAATCATTTCTTATCCCTCAATAGAATTCCTCTTCTCCCTTCTCCATAACCTGTTTTACTAGGATCCAAGTGTTCTGTAACCTCGAGATGGTATATAAGCTTCTGTACCTCATTGGGAAATTGGGTCTTCATTCTGAAGGCTCCTGGGTATACACATTAAATGAATTTGTATGTCTTTTTCCTATTAATCAAACTGCCTCATGTCAGTGATTTTCAGTGAACCTTTAGGGGGCCAATCTTGTCCCCTATATTGAGATAGGAATAGTACAGGATGGTCATAGGAGAATAGGAAATTCTAGGCAGCAGTTTCACACGACTACCAAAAGGAAACTGCTGAAATAGCTGCAGAAGTTAGGGACTGATAAGACCCTGAAAATCCGGGATGTGGACCAAGCTGGCTAAGACTGACTGGAACCAACATGGCACTGGATTAGACCTAGGTTTCTCCTAGGACCTCATTATTATTATTATTATTTTTTGAGACAGAGTTTCTCTCTTATTGCCCAGGCTGGAGTGCTGCTGGAAATGGGTGCTCAGTGTCACAAAATCAACACTGAGACAAAGGATCTCTCAGCAAGGCTAGTTTACTTTCTGCAGAAAGGGTGCCACTCGCTAGCAGTCTTGCCATGAGAGCACACCAAGAGGAGACAGGGACATTTACAATCTTGTAACCTGATGCAATCGTCCTATAGCTGTGTCCCGTTTCCATTGGCCAGAACAGAACTGCACATTCTAAGCTTGACCTGATTGGCTAATAGCTTGAAACTTTTCTAAATAGGCAAAGGGGAAAGAGGGCAAAGAAAAGAGGAAGCTAGTCATGAGAGGGTCAGAAGGGTTTCCAAATAAGGAATGGCGTGCTCTATGGCCCGGGGCTCACTTAACCCTGTCCAGGCATGCCAGGTCAAGTCAGAGCAGCTGCATTGGAACATATATAGATACGCATAGAGCAAAGAAATTACAAGCTCTTTATGATTTTAAGAAACTTTGAAGAAGAACTCCATTCCTCACAAGTGCAATGGCCTGATCTTGGCTCACCACAACCTCCGCCTCCCGGGTTCAAGCGATTCTCCTACCTCAGCCTCCCAAGTAGCTGGGATTACAGGCATGTGCCACCATGCCTGGCTAATTTTGTATTTTTAGTGGAGACAGGGTTTCTCTGTGTTGGTCAGGCTGGTCTCGAACTCCCAACCTCAGGTGATCCACCCACCTTGGTCTCCCAAAGTGCTGGGATTACAGGCGTGAGCCACTGCGCCTGGCCTCCTAGGACCTTATTATACACTCATTAATATACTAAATCACACACCCAGCAGGGCCATGACAGTTCTGAGAACATTCATATTTGGTGTAAAAACAGGTGGCACCAGCGGGGTGCGGTGGCTCACACCTGTAATCCCAGCACTTTGGGAGGCTGAGATGGGTGGATCACCTGAGGTCAGGAGCTCAAGACCAGCCTGGCCAACATGGTGAAACTCTGTCTCTACTAAAAATGCAAAAATTAGGCTGGGTGCAGTGGCTCATGCCTGTAATCCCAGCACTTTGGGAGGCCGAGGCAGGCGGATCACAAGGTCAGGAGATCGAGACCATCCTGGCTAACATGGCGAAACCCCATCTCTACTAAAAATACAAAAAATTAGCTGGGCATGGTGGCGTGCACCTGCAGTCCTAGCTACTTGGGAGGCTGAGGCAGGAGAATGGCGTGAACCCAGGAGGCGGATCTTGCAGTGAGCCGAGATGGCACCACTGCACTCCAGCCTGGGCGAAGAGCAAGACTCCATCTCAAAAACAAAAAACAAACAAACAAAGAACAAAAAAACAAAAATTAGCCAGACGAGGTGGTGCATGGCTGTAGTCCCAGCTACTCAAGAAGCTGAGGCTGGAGAATTGCTTGAACCTGGGAGGCGGAGGTTGCAGTTAGCCAAGATCGTTCCACTGCACTCCATCCTGGGCAACAAGAGCAAAACTCCCTCTCAAAAAACAAACAAACAAACAAAAAACAAGCAAACAAAAAACGAGTGGCACCACAGTTCTGAGAAACGTCCACCCTTTTCCAGGAATTTTCATGAATATAGCACCCATTGGTTAAAGAAACCCATAAAGGTAGCAGCCCAAAACCCCCTTGGGTGTGACTCTTTCTTAAGTACACATGCAGCCCCTTTTCTTCAGTGTGTACTTTTCCCTTTGCAATAAATTTCCTTATTTTCTCTATTTTGTGACTTGTCCTTGAATTCATTCTTGTGACAGTGTCAGGAGCCTGGACACCTGCTGGGGTTGAGGTCCCACCAGTGTTTGGGGACCTCCCCCAGCCTACCAGTATCAACACTGCCATACCATTATCACATCTAATAAAAGTAATTATAGGCCAGGTGCGGTGGCTCACGCCTGTAATCCCAGCACTTTGGGAAGCCGAGGTGGGCGGATCACTTGAGGCCAGGAGTTCGAGACCAGTGGAAACCCCATTTCTACTAAAAATACAAAAGTTAGCCAGGCTTGGTGGCAGGGACCTGTAATCCCAGCTACTCAGGAGGCTGAGGCAGGAGAATCCCTTGAACCCGGGAGGCAGAGGTTGCAGCGAGCTGAGATCAAGCCACTGCACTCCAGTCTGGGCAACAGAGCAAGACTCTGTCTCAAAAAAAAAAAAAAGCAATTGTAATGTCTTAATATCCCATCTGTGTTCAACTTTCCCCAAATGCCTCAAAAAATCTTTATGGTCAGTTTGAATCAGAATTCAACCTCAGTCTACACAATTTTATTTGGTTGATAAACCTGTTGCGTCTCTTTCTGGGTCATTAAGATATTTCTTATGTTCTACATTTGGCTCATTCCATCCTGTGGTGTCATTTAACATGTTTCTCTAGCCCTATCCCCATATTTTCACATATTCCTATGGAAGCTTGGTTAGATTCAGGCTTGATTATTTTGGCACAAATACTACATAGGTGGTCCTGTGTACCTCCCATTGTGTCATATAAGGAGACTTCACTTTATGTCATGTTAAGATTGACCAGAGAGTTTAGGTACTGTCAGTTTGGTACAACCTTTCACCTAATGGCTTTAGCAGTTATTGATGATCATTGTCTAGATCCATGACTTCAGTGGGGGTTGCAGAATGATAACATCCTAATTCTAGCATTCCTTTAGCATTTATTACCCAGAATTATTATTTTTATTTTATTTTTCAATTTGGCACAAATCTCACACTCAGCCTAGAATTATTTTATAAAGAAGAATGTTCTCAGCAATTCACTCTCTTGAGTATGCTTTCACTTCCCTGAGTGTGTAAAAAAAAAAAAAGAATCTTTTCCCACAAATTATTTGGTTACCTTGAAATACAGCTTGTACAGGAAAACCAGGATACATTCTTGATTTGTCCCTGCTTATATTAGTTTTCTATTGCTACATAACAAACCACCACAAATGTAGCAATTTAAAACAACACTCACTTGTTATCTCCTTGCTCTGGCGGTCAGGCTCTGTTTAGGGTCTCCCAAAGCTAAGATCAAGGTGTTGGCTGGGCTTGAATCTTATCTGGAGGTACTGGAGAAGAATCAGTTTGCAAGCTCATTGGGGTTTCGGCAGAATCTAGTTCCTTGCTATTATAGGTCTGAGGTCCCTTTGCTGGTTGGCAGCTGGGACGGCTCCTAGAGACCACGGGCACATTCCTTCTCCTGTATGTGGCGCCCTCCATCTTCAACCAGCAATAGCATCAACTCCTTCTCACGCTTTTTTTACATGGAGTCTCACTCTGTCGCCCAGGCTGGAGTGCAGTGGCTTGATCTTAGTTCACTGTAACCTCTGCCTCCCGGGTTCAAGAGATTCTCCTGCCTCAGCCTCCCAAGTAGCTGGGATTACAGGCGCACGCCACCACACCCAGCTAATTTTGGTATTTTTAGTAGAGATGGGGTTTCACCTTGTTGGCCAGGCTGGTCTCAAACTCCTGACCTCAAGTGATCTGCCCACCTCAGCCTCCCAAAGGGCTGGGATTACAGGCGTGAGCCACTGTGCCCAGCCCCTTCTCACACTTTGAAACGCTTTCTCTTCTGCCACCAGGTAAAAAAAATGCTCTGCTTTTAAAAGGCTCACCTGAATTGGGTCAAGCCCACTCCGATAAATCTCTGTATTTTAAGATTACCTAATGGAATTTTGATTTCTTCTGCAAAGTCCTTTCACAGCAGTACCAAGATTAGTATTTGAATAATCCAGAGATAGAAACTTGGTGGTAGTAGGGGGCTGAGGGGCATCATAGAATTCTGCCTATCACAGCTGTATATGTCAGTGGGTTTTTTTTTGTTGTTGTTGTTATTATTTGTTTGTTTTTGAGACAGAGTCTTGCTCTGTCACCCAGGCTGGAGTGCAGTGGCGCAATCTCAGCTCACTGCAGCCTCTGCCTCCCGGGTTCAAGCAATTCTCCTGCCTCAGCCTACTGAGTAGCTGGGACTACAGGTGCCCGCCACCACGCCCAGCTAATTTTTTCCATTTTTAGTAGAGATGGGGTTTCACCATGTTGGCCAGGCTGGTCTCGAGCTCTTGGCCTAAAGCGATCCACCTGCCTCAGCCTCCCAAAGTGCTGGGATTACAGGTGTGAGCCAATGTGTCCAGACTATATGTCAGTTTTTAAAGTATTAATTTGATAATCTAGCAAAGATGACTCATGAAGTTTGTTTTCCACTAGCATCTTTATGAAACATGGAATTTTTTTTTTTTTTTTGAGACGGAGTTTCACTCTTGTTGTCCAGGCTGGCGTGGAATGGCGCGATCTTGGCTCACCGCAACCTCCGCCTCCCGGGTTCAAGCGATTCTCCTGCCTCAACCTCCTGAGTAGCTGGGATTACAGGCATGCGCCACCACGCCCAGCTAATTTTTTGTATTTTTAGTAGAGACGGGCTTTCTCCATGTTGGTCAGGCTGGTCTTGAACTCCCGACCTCAGGTGATTCGCCCACCTCGGCCTCCTAAAGTGCTGGGATTACAGGCGTGAGCCACCGCGCCTGGCCTGGGTTTTATTTAAAAAAAAATTTTTTTTTTTTGAGATGTAGTCTGGCTCTGCCACCCAGGCTGGAGTGCAGTGGTGCGATCTCGGCTCACTGCAAGCTCCGCCTCCTGGGTTCACGCCATTCTCCTGCCTCAGCCTCCCAAGTATCTGGGACTACAGGCGCCTGCCACCACGCCCGGCTAGTTTTTTTTTTGTATTTTTGGTAGAGACAGGGTTTCACTGTGTTTGCCAGGATGGTCTCGATCTCCTGACCTTGTCATCCGCCTGCCTTGGCCTCCCAAAGTGCTGGCATTACAGGCGTGAGCCACCACTGTGCCCGGCCTATTTTTTAAATATTTTTTACAACACAATCAAGTGAGATTTATTATGAAAATGTAAATGAGAAAAATTCAACAACCATTCTTGAAACAATAACAGTAAAATAGAAAAATATGAATACCATCTTAACATGGCCCTAAAGCCAACCACATGCGTCTTTTTTTATATATAATTTCACCTTTTATTTTAGATTCAGGGGGCACTCGCGCAGGTTTGTTACACAGGTGTATTGCGTGATGCTGTGTTTTGGGATATGATTGATCCCGTCACCCAGATAGTGAGCACAGTACCCAATAGCTAGTTTTTCAACATTTGCTCCCCTCCCTGCCTCCTTGTTCTAGTGGTCCCCAGTGTCTGTTGTTGCAATCTTTATGTCCATGTGTATTCAATGTTTAGCTCTCATTTATAGGTGAAAACATGCAGCCAACCACATCCTTAGTGAGGAAACATTAGAGGCATTTTCACAAAAGTCAGTAACAGGAAATTATGCCGACTAATACCTCTACTGTTTATATATTTATCTATTTTTCTCTGAGACGGAGTCTCACTCTGTCACCCAGGTTGGAGTTCAATGGCATGATCTCGGCTCACTGCAACCTCCACTTCCCGGGTTCAAGCAATTCTCCTGCCTCAGCCTCTGGAGTAGCTGGGATCACAGGCACCCACCACCACGCCTGGCTAATTTTTGTAATTTTAGTAGAGATGGGTTTTCACCATATTGGCCAGGCTGGTCTCAAACTCCTGACCTCAAGTGATCCACCCGCCTACGCCTCCCAAAGTGCTGGGATTACAGGCATGAGCCACCGCGCCTGATCTGTTTAACATTTTATTGATGTTATTATCCCGTAACAATTTGCCAAAAATAAAGAGTTAGAGGTATAAAATATGACACATGGATTTTTATATATTTGATGTTTTAACCCTTTATATTCACTATTCTTTTGATGCTCAAACTGTTCCACGTTTGGTCAAGAGAAATGCCTTCAAGTTGGTTCCTGTGTCATTTTGACAAGATCTCAGTAGTCTTTGATAGCTTCCTTTGCTGTAACACAAAGTGTTCAGGTTAACCTTGAACATTTCCTACCCCAGTACTGAAATCAGCTCTTTCTTCAAGGAGCCCTGGCTCCGTTTTTTCTTTTTTTTTTTCCTTTTGAGACGGAGTCTCACTCTGTTGCCAGGCTGGGGTGCAGTGGCGTGATCTCGGCTCACTGCCACCTCTGCCTCCCAGGTTCAAGCGATTCTCCTGCCTCACCCTCCCAAGTAGCTGGGACTACAGGCGTGTGCCACCATACCCGGCTAATTTTTTGTATTTTTAGTAGAGAGGGGGTTTCGCCATGTTGGCCAGGATGGTCACAATCTCTTCACCTTGTGATCCGCCTGCCTCGGCCTCTCAAAGTGCTGAGATTACAGGCGTGAGCCACCGCGCCCGGCCCCTGGCTCCTTTCAATGAAAAGTAGATTTAGAGATCACAATCTGGGCACTGGATTTTGTTTTTTGTTTTTTTGTTTTTTTTTTGAGACAGAGTCTCGCTCTGTTGCCCAGGCTGGAGTGCAGTGGCACGATCTTGGCTCACTGCAAACTCTGCCCCCTGGGTTCAAGCAATTCTCTGCCTCAGCCTCCTGAGTAGCTGGGATTACAGGCACCTACCACCACACCCAGCTAATTTTTGTATTTGTAGTAGAACGGGGTTTCACCATGTTGGCCAGGCTGGTCTTGAACCACTGTGCCTGGCCTGGGCACTGGGTTTTCAAGATTTCTACTCCATTCTTAGTGGACAGAACTGCGAAATGTGTATTTTTCAGAAAGAGAAAAATAAATTAAACATTTAGGCCAGGCATGGTGGCTCACGCCTGTAATCCCAACACTTCGGGAGGCTAAGGTGGGAAGATCTCTTGAGGCCAGGACTTCAAGAGATCAGGCTGGGCAGCATAGTGAGACCTTGTCTCTACAAAAAATAAACAAAATTAGCCGAATGTGGTCGCTTGTGCCTGTAGTCCCAGCTACTCAGGAGGCTGAGTCAAGAGGATCACTTGAGCCCCGGAGGTGAAGGTTACAGTGAGTGGAAATCGTGCCACTGCACTTCAGCCTGGGTGACAGTGAGACTGTCTCAAAAAAAAAAAAATTCACATTGATATTTCCAATAAAAGTTTAAGATTACAGCCAGGCATGATGGCTCACACCTGTAATCCCAGCACTTTGGGAGGCCAAGGTGGGCGGATCACTTGAGGTCAGGAGTTTGAGGCCAACAGGATGAAACCCTGTCTCTACTAAAATTACAAAAAATTAGCTGGGCATGGTAGTGTGAGCCTGTAGTCCCACCTACTCAGAGGCTGAGGCATGTGAATCGTGTGAACCTGGCAGTGAGAGGTTTCAGTGAACCTAGATGGTGTCACTGCACTCCAGCCTGAGTGACTGAGTGACAGAGGGAAATTCTGTCTCAAAAAAAAAAAAAAAAAAGATTACATTGTCCTTAATTTTATACTGGTATCTCTCTCCTTTTCTTTTCTTTCTTTTTTTTTTTTTTTTTTTTTTGAGATGGAGTTTTGCTCTTATTGCCCAGGCTGGAGTACTTACTGCAGCCTCCACCTCCCAGGTTCAAGTGATTCTCCTGCCTCAGCCTCCCGAGTAGCTGGAACTACAGGCACGTGCCAGCACGCCTGGCTAATTTTTGTATTTTTAGTAGAGATAAGGTTTCGCCATGTTGGTCAGGCTGGTCTCGAACTCCTGACCTCAGGTGATCTGCCTGCCTCGGCCTCCCAAAGTGTTGGGATTACAGGCGTAAGCCACCATGCCTGGCCAGTCTTCATTAATCTAAAAGTATTTTATAACCTCCCTTCTGATTTCTTCTTTGGCTTATTGATTGTTTAGGAATGTGTTGTTTAATTTCCATATATTTGCGAATTTCTCAAGTTTCTTCTGCTATTGATTTCTATTTTTCATTTCCTTGCGGTTAGAGAACAAGCTTTGTATGATTTCACTTCATTTGAATGTATTGAGATTTGTATTATGATATACCTTACATAACATATAGTCTACCTTATAGAAAGTTCCACGTGCACTTGAGAAGAACGTGCATTCTGCTGTTGCTGGATGAGGTGTTCTGCTGCTGCTGAGGAGAGATAGATGGGAATATGACAATTTAAATGTTCACAAACTCATTCTTACTGAGTTTAGTAGTTTTTCTGAATGCATGCTCTTCAAATTGTGGTAAGCCTTTGATGAATTTCCAAAGTTCTGAAAAAAGTTGATTTTGACAATTTTTGCTTTTGTTTTCATTGCCTTTATGGAAGTGCAGATTTGTGGAGGTCCTCACTCTGCCATTCCAGAAGTACCGCTTACAAAACACTGTTTTAAAGACACTTAAAATAATTATCTGTGATTCTGGCAGAGGTAATCAGGTTCATCAGATTCATTTGTTCCATTTTTTATATATAGGGAGTACCTCTCTTTCTTCTTGATTTAATTTTTAAAAATTATGCAAATCATTTGCATGTTTCCAAAGTCAAATCTATGAAACAAGATCTATTCAGAAAGATCTACTTCCATCGTTACCCTTTCCTCCCCTGTGAGTTATGTTAAAATTAGTTTTTGATGATGCCTCATTATTTATTTTTAAAAATAGAAGCAATTGCTACATATGAATATTCTTCTTTTCCCATCCCTCTTTGCTTTTTCACTCCACTGCAGAATGGATCACTCTATTGTAGAATACCAAGCTCATCCTCATTTAAAAGGGTTTTGAAGCCTGGCCAACATGGTGAAACCCCGACTCTACCAAAAAAAACAAAAATTAGCCGGGCGAGGTATTGCGCACCTGTAATCCCAGCTGCTTGGGAGGCTGAGGCAGGAGAAGTGCTTGAACCTGGGAGATGGGTTCAGAATACTAAGCATTCTGTATTTTATCTGGCAATCTTGTTTAGAACCCAAATCAAGTAGACAATATGGGCTTGCCTTGGTGTTCACTGTCTGGAAAGAAGAAGTAGGCATGGGCTAGTGTGGAATCACTCCCTCCAAGCTGTTAGTCACCGAGTTTTGTGCTGGAAGAGGACTGGCTTAGACATTTTTTCTGGTTCATCTCTTGCTTTTCCGTCAGAGACACCCTCACCCCCTAGTCATGCTGAATCATCTGCAGTCTTATGCATTGGCCACACAGTCACCATTTGGCACATGCTATTCCCTATGCTCCTACTACCTCCTTCCCTCATTCTCCATTTGACTAATTCCTACTGGTTCTTACAACAAGAGTTTCAGGCCGGGCACAGTGGCTGATGCCTGTAATCCCAGCACTTTGGGAGGTCGAGGCAGGAGGATCACTTGAGGCCAGGAATTTGAGACCAGCCCGGCCAATGTGGCAAAACCCCGCCTCTACTAAAAATACAAAAATTAACTGGGCGTGGTGGTACACACCTGTAATCCCAGCTACTTGGGAGGCTGAGGAAGAGAATCGCTTGAACCTGGGAGGTGGAGGTTGCAGTGAGCTGAGATCGTGCCACTGCACTCCAGCCTGGGCGACAGAGCAAGGCTCCATCTCAAAAAAAAAAAAAAAAAAGAAAAGGAAAAAAACAAGAGTTTCAGGTTTCAGACTCTAATGTAATGAGCAAAGGCCAAATAGAAGTAATGTGCTCACTCCCATTTTCTTGAAATAGGTGACTATCTGGATCTATTTTTCATTTTCCTACTTCATATAGAGACATAGGTTCAGAGAAAGAGTTCTCTACTACAAGAAAAACAACAATTCAAGTGTGATAATAAATGGCAACTGATTATCCTTCCCAATGTTGGGGCAACAAAGGTAGTGGTGGGGATTGTTGTGAGCTAGTGAACATTAAGCCCTTCTAAAAAGGGACAGCCACTACTCAATTCTACCAAATGTTGCCATGTGGGAATTCATGCCTAATATTGTCAGATCATTTGGTTTTTCAAGAAAAGCCAGAAAACATGTGTGTGTGTGTGTGTGTGTGTGTGTGTGAAATCTTTCAATTTACAAATGTTAGGTTTTTTGTTTTTTTGTTTTTTTCCTCTAAGGAGGTCAAATAAAACTCACTGAAAGTGGCAAGGCGTGGTGGCTCATTCCTGTAATCCCAGCACCTTGGGAGGCCAAGGCAGGCGGATCACCTGAGGTCAGAAGTTCGAGAGCAGCCTGGCCAAAGTGGCTAAACTCTGTCCCTACTAAAAATACAAAAATTAGCTGGGCATCTTGGTGGGCGCCTGTAATCTCAGCTACTTGGGAGGCTGAGGAAGGAGAATTGCTTGAACCCGGGAGCTGGAGGTTGCAGTGAGCTGAGATTGTGCCACTGCACTCCAGCCTGGGTGACAGAGTAAAGACTCCGTTTCAAAAAACAAAAACAAAAGAAAACAAAAAAACACTCAGTGAAAATGAGTGGCTGGATTCAGCTGTAGGGCCACCAGATTGAGGTCTTCTATTAAATGTTCAAATCTGACATCACTTTTCAGAGGTCTGTATTAAGTGCACTTCCTGTGTATGGTCTGCAGTAGTATTTTGTGCTTAACTCTGAGCACCATAGCATAATTGCTTTCCTGTTGTTCTCCCTGAAAGCAGAAACTTTGCATGTCATTTTCTTAACCTCAGCAAATAGCGGAGTGCCTGAGGCATAGTAGACGTTCACACGAATGAATGAATGAGTAAGTGAATGCATCTCGGTCACCCCTGTTTTCCAGCCACAAGATTAAAAAAATTTTTTTTTTTTTTGAGATGGAGTTTCACTCTTGTTGCCCAGGCTGGAGTGCAATGGTGTGATCTCAGCCCACTGCAATCTCCACCTCCCGGGTTCAAGAGATTCTCCTGCCTCAGCCTCCTGAGTAGCTGGGACTATAGGCACGTGTCACCACGCCTGGCTAATTTTTTGTATATTTAGTAGAGATGGGGTTTCTCCATGTTGGTCAGGTTGGTCTCAAACTCCCGACCTCAGGTGGCTCAGACGTGAGCCACCGCACCAGGCCATGAGATAAAATTTTCAAAGGCAGAACACTAATATCCTTTCTCCATCCCAGAATGGAGCAAAAAAGTTAAAAAACAATTCCTTTGGACATAAAGTTAGAAGTATTTTGCTGTTTAAGACTGGTAAACTTTGGAAGTTTAATAGTTGATTGCCTCTTGGAAACCACATGTGAAGCAGACAATCAATCAGGCTTCAAGAATTTGGCACTGTTTTATAGTTCTAGTTGCAGTGGTTTTAAAATAATGTGACTTATATTCAGTCCAAATGCATTATCGTTAATATTTTATCAGAGAGTTATTGTTTTCCCTTGGAATATGTCTCATTACAGGCGCTGCTGCATTATTAAGTACAAATGTAATACATCCAAGGACCAATTTTTCCCACCCCTGCAGTACGAATTTCTGATTTTATAATAGAAGTCAATGGGAAAGTCAGATTCATTTAATCTAAATTTACAGCACACTTGGTTAGAATGCATGCATTCTTTTATTTGAGGGATACCTGCATAATCATGTAATATATTTTATGCTCTGCTGCAGAATAATACAAGCAAATGGAGCCAACTCCATTGTTAACAACAATAGAGCAGCTGCATCGTGACTGCAGATATCACTGGATACATCACCTGGGGACTCTCAGCCATTGGTACAATCAAAAATGAATCTTCTGGCCGGGTGCGGTGGCTCACGCCTGTAATCCCAGCACTTTGGGAGGCCAAGGCGGGAGGATCACGAGGTCAGGAGTTCGAGACCAGCCTGGTCAACATGGTGAAACTCCGTCTTTACTAAAAACACAAGAATTAGTCGGGCGTAGTGGCGCACGCCTGTGGTCTCAGCTACTCGGGAGGCTGAGGCAGGAGAATCGCTTGAACCCGACAGGCAGAGGTTGCAGTGAGCTGAGATCACACCACTGCACTCCAGCCTGGGCGACAGAGTGAGACTCCATCTCAAAAAAAAAAAAAAAAAAAAAGAATGAATCTTCCAAATTTCCACAAAGAAACAATAGCACATCACATATACATGCTGTTATTTACACTCCTCTTTCTGCTTTCTGGTAAATGTTTTAAGTCAGATATGATGACTGAACACTGTTAAAAAGCAATTATGCTTCAACTCTTTCTACAGAAACTCCATTCAAAGACTAAAGGAATTTTTATTTATTTATATTTAGAAATGATTTATGAATTTATAAACAATTATAATTTGTTTTTTTTTGAGATGGAGTCTCGCTCTGTCGCCAGGCTGGAGTGGAATGGCGTGATCTCCGTTCACTGCAACCTCCGACTCCCTGGTTCAAGCGATTCTTCTGCCTCAGCCTCCCGAGTAGCAGGGATTACAAGCACGCGCCACCATGCCCAGCTAATTTTTGTATTTTTAGTAGAGACAGGGTTTCACCATGTTGGCCAGGATGGTCTCGATCTCCTGATCTTGTGATCTGCCCGCCTCAGCCCCCTAAAGTGCTGAGATTACAGGTGTGAGCCACCACGCCTGGTGACAATTATAATTTTTAAAACTCTGAGGCATGAACATGCCTTAGGCAAATGAGGATGGCACATACAGAGCTTTCCTGCATATTGCCATCTGATTACAGCGGGGAGCTTTCAGTGGATTACAGTATGTGTTAGGAAAAATTTACCATAGATATCTGATTTACCTTTGCCTTATATCACATTTAAAATCATTGTATTTCCTGGAGAAGAAATTCTAGAGGAGAGTTAAAAATATAATTCATGCCGGGCCCAGTGGCTCACGCCTATAATCCCAGCACTTTGGGAGGCCGAGGCAGGTGGATCACCTGAAGTCAGGAGTTTGAGACCAGCCTGGCCAACATGGTGAAACCCTGTCTCTACTAAAACGACAAAAATTAGCTGTGAGTGGTGGCAGGCCCCTGCAATCCCAGCTATTCGAGAGGCTGAAGTAGGAGGATTGTGTGAACCCAGGAGGTGGAGGCTGCAAATGAACTGAGATCACATCATTGCACTCCAGCCTGGGCAGCAAGAGGGAAACTCCATCTAAAAAAAAATTATATATATATTTATAATTTATTTTTATAAATATAAATATATTTATATTTATAATTTATTAAATAAATTTATATATATATGTATATAATTCATTGTTGAGATGGAAAGCTTGACAGAGCAGTGTCTTGCGGTAGATGCATGGGCATCAGTCTCGAGGCAGGACCAGATTCCAGAAGGTTTCTGTACGACCCCAGTCTCTTCTCTTCCACTGTGCCCTCAGCACCAGGCCCTATTTCTGGCACCTACACAGCTACCTTTTGGAAATTAATCCTTGTATAATATTTAGAAAACAGTGAATTTAAGCCACTTGAGAGTAAGAGCCTGTACAATGGGAGAAGGCTTGCAAATAAATTTTTAAATGTGCCACAAGTTTTTTTTTTTTCCTTCCTCCAAGGCAGCTGGGCCCAGCAGATTCCAAGAATAGTAAAATAAAGAAATTCATTTGCTGTTGTTGCTGTTGTAGTTTTTCATTTTTATTTATTATTTTTAGATATGGGGTCTTGCTCTCTCACCCAGGCTGGGGTTCAGTGGTACGATTATAGCTCAATGCAGCCTTGAACTCAAGCGAGCCTCCTGCCTCAGCCTCCCAAGTAGCTAGAACTAAAGGTATGCACAATGCTCGGCTAAATTTTTAATGACTTTTGTAGACACAGGGTTTTGCCATGTTGCCCAGGTTGATCTGGAACTCCTGGGCTCAAGCAATCCTCCCTTGCCTCAGCCTCCCAGAGTGCTGGGATTACAGGCGTGAGTCGCCATGCCCAGCTTGTTGTGGTGATTTGTAACTGCCCTGTCATAAACTGGTTTTTCACTGGAGACCAGTGATTAGAATAAATCAGTTTTTTTCTGAATTGTGGTCTAAGATCTCCAGACAACTGACATGAGAATCGGGTGGAGGCTTATTAAAAATGAAAATTAGTCCGGCATGGTGGCTCACGCCTCCAATCCCAGCATTTTGGGAGGCCAAGGTGGGCAGACTGCCTGAGGCCAGGAGTTCGAGACCAGCCTGGCCAACATGGTGAAACCCTATCTCTACTAAAAATACAAAAAAATTAGCCAAGAGTGGTGGCATGCACCTGTAAACCCACCTACTCGCGAGGTTGAGGCAGCGGAATTGCTTGAACCAGGGAGGTGGAGGTTGCAGTGAGCCGAGATCTCACCACTGCACTCCAGCCTGGGCGACAGAGTGAGACTCCGTCTCAAAAAAAAAAAAAAAAAAAAAAAAGAAAGAAAATTCCTGGGCCCAGACCTACAGAGTCTCTGAGTCTGACTAATCTGCCAATTGCAGCTGCTTCTTACCACATCAGAGTTTGAGATCCACTGAGCTAGGTAAATTTGAGGGCCTCTTTGTCCTACAAAATTCTGCAAGGCATAGAGGGTCTTTGCAAAGTTAAGCATGTTGGTAGCAGAAATTTCTACTCCTCCCTTGCAAAAGATTTAATAAACCTGAAAAGGGCTTCTTGAAATGGGATTTAGTTAACAGATGAGGTGCAGTATATAGAGACCTAGCCAATCTTGGACTATGTGAACAGACAGCACTTAAATGTTTGTTCAGGGCATTAGAAATGAAATTGATCAGTTGGACTTGGCACAGTGGCTCACACCTGTAATCCCAACACTTTGGAAAGCCAAGGCCAAGGCCAAGGCCAGAGGATTGCTTGAGTCCAGGAGTTTGAGACCAGCCTGGGTAACATAGTGATACCCCGTCTCTACAAAAAGTTAGGCCTGGTGGGTAGCTCATGCCTGTAATCCCAGCACTTTGGGAGGCTGAGGCGCGTGGATCACTTGAGGTCAGAGTTCAGGACCAGCCTGGTCAACATGGTGAAACTCCATCTCTACTAAAAATACAAAAATTCCCCAGGAATGGTGGTGGGCACCTATAATCCCAGCTACTTGGGAGGCTAAGGCATGAGAATTGCTTGAACCTGGGAGGCGGAGGTTGCAGTGAGCTGAGATCGTGCCACTGCGCACTCCAGCTTGGGCAATGGAGTGAGATTCTGTAAAAAAAAAAAAAACAAAAAAAAAACCAACCAACAAAACAAACAACAACAAAAAACCCCAAAATGTAAAAAAATTAGCTGGGCATGGTGGCACACATCTGTGGTCCCAGCTACTCAGGAGGCTGAGGTGGGAGGATCACTTGAGCCTGGGGGGTCGAGGCTGCAGTGAGACGTGATCAGGCCACTACACACCAGTCTGGGCAACAAAGCAAGACCCTGTCTCAAAAAAAAAAAAAAAAAAATCCGTCTATTTTAAACCTAGTAAAAAATCCAAATTAATTCAGGTTCATTCCTCTCTGGGTGGAGGTTATTTGTCTTTAAAACCTACCAGAAATTGAAAAAGAGTTCACAGAGAGCAGCCTGAGGTTTTTCGTTGTTGTTTTTGTTTTTGTTTTTGTTTTTTCTTTGACGAAGTTTCGCTTTTGCAGCCTAGGCTGGAGTGCAATGGCACGATCTCAGCTCACTGCAACTTCCGCCTCCCAGGTTTGAGTGATCCTCCTGCCTCAGCCTCCCGAGGAGCTGGGATTACAGGCATGCGCCACTACACCTGGCCAATTTTGTATTTTTAGTAGAGGCAGGGTTTCACCATGTTAGGCTGCTCTCGAACTCCTGACCTCAGGTGATTCACTCACCTCGGCCTGTCCAAGTGTCGGGATTACAGGCGTGAGCCACCGTGCCCAGCTGAGGTCTTAAAAATCTTACAAGGAAGTTGACATGAAGAAGGAAAAGAGGACTGGGTACCACCTGGTGGCTCATGCTTGTAATCCCAGCACTTTGGGAGGCCGAGGTGGGCAGATCACTTGAGGTCAGGAGTTCGAGACCAGCCTGGCCAACATGGCAAGACCCCGTCTCTACTATCTACTAAAAATACAAAAATTAGCCAGGTGTGGTGGTGCACATCCCTGTAGTCCTGTGCCTGGAGATGGTTCCTACCCTTGGGTTCGTGGTCTCGCTGACTTCAAGAACGAAGCAGCAGACCTTCACAGTGAGTATTACAGGTCTTAAAGATGCGACAGACCCAAAGAGTGAGCAGTAGCAAGGTTTATTGTGAAGAGGGAAAGGACAAAGCTTCCACACCATGGAAGGGGACCCGAGTGAGTTGCCACTGCTGGCTGCGGTGGCCAGCTTTTACTCCCTTATTTGTCCCCTTCCATGTTCCGTTTTTATCCTATCAGAGTGCCCTCTTTTCAATCCTCCCTGCAATTGGCCACTTTTAGGATCCTGCTGATTGTCGCATTTTACAGAGCGCTGATTCGTGCGTTTTACAGAGCGCTGATTGGTGCATTTTGCAATCCTCTTGCTAGCTACAGAGCGCTGATTGGTGCGTTTTTACAGAGCGCTGATTGGTGCATTTTGCAATCCTCTTGCTAGCTACAGAGCGCTGATTGGTGCGTTTTTACAGAGCGCTGATTGGTGCATTTTGCAATCCTCTTGCTAGCTACAGAGCGCTGATTGGTGCGTTTTTACAGAACGCTGATTGGTGCATTTTACAATCCTCTTGTAAGACAGAAAAGTTCTCCAAGTCCCCACTGGACCCAGGAAGTCCAGCTGGCTTCACCTCTCAGTCCTAGCTAGCAAGAGACTGAGGCACGAGAATCACTTGATCCTGGGAGGAGGAAGTTGCAGTGAGCTGAGATAATGCCACTCCAGCCTGGGTGATGGAGTGAGACTCTGTCTCAAAAAAAAAAAAAAAAAAGAAGAAGAAGAAGGAAAAGAGATTTCTGGTGATGGTTGAATTAGAACAACCCCTGCCCCTGATTGGTGAGGCTGTGGAGTGACTGGAACTCTCATATATTGTTGGTAGGAGTATAAAATGGTGCACCCACTTTAGAAAAACATTTGGCAGTTCCTTAAAAAGTTAAATATGCGGCTGGGTGCGGTGGCTCATGCCTGTACTCTCAGCACTTTGGGAGGCCGAGGCAGGCGATTACCTGAGGTCAGGAGTTCCAGACCAGCCTGGCCAACATGGCGAAACCCTGTCTCTACTAAAAATACAAAAATTAGCCAGGCATGGTGGCAGGCGCCTGTAATCCCAGCTACTCAGGAGGCTGAGGCAGGAGAATCGCTTGAACCCGGGAGGAGGAGGTTGCAGTGAGCCGAGATCGTGCCATTGCACTGCAGCTTGCAGCCTGGGCGACAAGAGCTAAAAGTTAAATATGCACCTTTCCTGTGATCTAGCAATTCCACTCCTAGATATATTTATGAGAGAAATGAAAGCATTTATACAAAGACTTGTACTGGAATATTCTTTTTTTTTTTTTTTGAGACAGAGTCTCACTCTGTCACCCAGGCTGGAGTGCAGTGGTGCGATCTTGGCTCACTGCAACCTCTGCCTCCCAGGTTCAAGTGATTCTCCTGCCTCAGCCTCTCGAGTAGCTGGGACTACAGGCGCACGCCACCATGCCCGGCTAATTTTTTGTATTTTTAGTTGAGACAGGGTTTCACCGTGTTAGCCAGGATGGTCTCGATCTCCTGACTTCGTGATCCGCTCGCCTCAGCCTCCCAAAGTGCAGGGATTACAGGCGTGAGCCACTGCGCCCGGCTCCTGTACTGTAATGTTCTTAGTGGCTGTATTCATAATAGTCAAAAAATGGAAACAGCCTAGATGTCCATTAGCAGAATGGCTGAATGAACTGTGGTACATTCATACGCTGGAATATGCCCACTGCAGACACACCTAAGACACAGATGAATTATGCTGGAGGCCACCTGTGTGTTGGAGAAGGGTACTTGTGTGAGCTGCTGCCACTGAGGTTGGTAAGACTGTATGGGTCTGGAGTATGGAGATCCTCGGTGGCCACCAGGACATCACTGTGCCTAAAGCACCAAAGGGAAAAAGTGTATGATGGCAAAATATTATGCTGAATGAAAGAAGCCTTACACAAGAGTGCATACTATATACTTTTATTTACATGGTCCTAGGTCTGTTTCTTGCTCTTTTTGCAGACGTAGTTCCAGGCTGCTCCATAGAAGGGAAGCTGGCCCAGGGCCTGGGCTGGAAATGGCACCTAATTATGGTAATAACACCATTACTGAATGCTTAAGGGCCTGGCACTATCCTGAAAGTTGGGTATTACTCCTATTTTTTTTTTTTTTGAGACGGAGTCTTGCTCTGTCGCCCAGGCTGGACTGCAGTGGCGCGATCTTGGCTCACTGCAAGCTCCGCCTCCCGGGTTCACGCCATTCTCCTGCCTAAGCCTCCCGAGTAACTGGGACTACAGGAGCCAGTCACCACGCCCAGCTAATTTTTTGTATTTTTAGTAGAGACGGGGTTTCACCGTGTTAGCCAGGATGGTCTCGATCTCGTGACCTCGTAATCTTCCCGCCTCGGCCTCCCAAAGTGTTGGGTTTACAGGCGTGAGCCACCGCGCCCGGCCTACTCCTATTTTATGGATGAGAAAACTGGGCCTCAGACAGAGCATATGACTTGCTCAAAGCTACGTAGAAATTAGTGGTCTAGCTGGGTATATTTCTATCTTAAGACTCTCTTCTTTCCAGAACAGCACATGATGTTTCACCCTAGGGTGCTTTTGTCAAGAAGTAGGTGCTGGCAATGCAGGGAGATAGGAGAGAGAGGGAAAGAGAGAGAAGGAGGAAAGGAAATGGGGAGAGGGAAGGAAAGAGAGAATGCTAAACTTAAACTATTGCCTTGTAGAGATTTTTGCAAGGGTAGAAACTTCTCCACCCCTCTTGTAGCCACAGTCTATTGAGCAACTGCTAATTTGTTCCTCACAAAAGACCTAAAGTAGACAAGGAAATTGCCCTGGAGAAGTAAATTCCAAGACTCAAGTTTTGTAACAGGATTTTGAATGCAGGTCTGTAGAGCCCGAGGTGAATTTCCTGGTAGACTAAGTTATTTTGTGGGACAAAGATGTAAAATGTTTTACAGATTATGTTTATGTTTATGACTTCAGAGGGTAATAAAGATACATGTTGCCAGGCCGGGGCGAGGTGGCTCATCCCTGTAATGCCAGCACTTTGGGAGGCCAAGGCGGGTGGATCACCTGAGGTTGAGGGTTCGAGACCAGCCTGACCAACATGGAGAAACCCTGTCTCTACTAAAAATACAAAATTAGCTGGGCGTGGTGGTGCATGCCTGAAATCCCAGCTACTCTGGAGGCTGAGTCAGGAGAATCGCTTGAACCTGGGGGGCGGAGGTTGCGGTGAGCCGAGATTGCGCTATTGCACTCCAGCCTGGGCAACAAGAGCAAAACTCCGTCTCAAAAAAAAAAAAAAAAACAAAAAAAGATGCATGTTGTCTAGCATAGCTTGGGGACATCTGGGAATAAGAGAGGTATGTTGATGTGGTGGAAAAGGCAAAGGCAAAGGCAAAATGTTCAGATTACATTTTTTTTTGGCCATCACCAAATTATTTCTGTTGTTAAATAAAAATTAAGGGGGCCATTATTTTGGACTAAGCTTCTGCATTAGGCCCTAGCAGACCAGACTAAAAGTCAAAATGGAGTCACCCAGGCTAAGTTCCATGTCACCAAGTTGAAGCTGTCATGTTTGGGAAATAGGTTGTTATCTCTCTCCTGTCCCCTGCTTTTTGTTCATTTCTGCTTTCTTCAGCCCCTTTTCTATCTATAAAACCAACCTCCTCTGCTCGAGTCATTGGAACACTTATTCTATTTTATGGAATAAAATGTTGCCTGATTCTAGAATCTCAATAAAGCCAATTGAGATCTTTAAACTAAATTTGTTGTGATTTTGTCTTTTGACACCATGATGGCTTATACTTGTGATTCCAAAACCAATGCTTTAGATTTCTTGACCATTCTACTGTCTCCCAAGATAAATACCTTCTGAAGCCATAAGGGTTGAATTTTTGAGATAGAAACTAATTCAGTGGAGGTCTATAACAGACCCCTTTGAGAATCTGATGAAAACTTGGGAGGCTTCCCCCACAGAAATGACTCTACATGTAAAATTCTCAATACAATGTAAGTAAATTGATAGATGTACTAAAGCCCACTAATTTCCTCATCTGGAAAATGAAGGCGCCGGGCACGGTGGCTCATGCCTGTATTCCCAGCACTTTGGGAGGCTGAGGAGGGCAGATCACTTGAGGTCAGGAGTTCGAGACCAGCTTGGCCAATATGGTGAAACCCCATCTTTACTAAAAATACAAAAGTTAATCGGGCGTGGTGGCACACACCTGTTATCCCAGCTACTCAGGAGGCTGAGGCAGGAGAATCGCTTGAACCTGGTGTAAGGTTAGCCAAGAGAAGGATGAGAGAGAGACTCAAGTTTAGGCAAGCCTTTATTAACCTGCCGGCTGCTCCACCACAGACAGAGGAGGCAGCCCTGAGCTTACAAAATGATGGGTTTATACGGGGGGAGAGAGACCCTGGGGTCGTTTGTTGGTTAACTTTGCCATATATCACCTTGTGACGTTTATGGTAGCAGCTAGATGAAGGAACTTACAGGAGGGTGTAGGTAAAGTTTGTTTATGCTTCCCACTACCTCCCCCTGTGTGGTCCAGATGGTTTGTAATTGGGGTTTGTTTATCGTAGCAAGGCCTGATAGGTAAAGTCTGCTGGCTCCCCTGCGGCGCCTAGATAAGGGCTTAGAAATGTAAAAAGGCTTGGGGAAAGGGTGGGCAGCACAGAGAGGTTTGGCGGGAGTGTTGGCTGTACCAAGAAGCTTTTTGGGGCAGTTTGTCCCTAATACCCGGGAGGCGGAGGTTGCAGTGAGCCGAGATCAAGCCACTGTACTCCAGCCTGGGCGACAGAGTGAGACTCTGTCTGAGAAAGGAAAAAAAAAAAGAGGGTGAAAATGTCTGCCCCGATCCACCTTACTCTGAAGAATATCAATGTGAGACAATCTTATTCGTGGTAAACTTTCAAATCTTGGCCTAAATGCTGGGTTTATAGTGATGAATCAATCATTAAGAATTTCCAGCCGGGCGCGGTGGCTGACGCCTGTAATCCCAGCACTTTGGAGTCTGAGGTGGGCAGATCACCTGAGGTGAGGAGTTCGAGACCAGCCTGGCCAACATGGTGAAACCCCATTTATACTAAAAATACAAAAAAATTAGCCGAGTGTGGTGGTGGGTGCCTGTAATCCCAGCTACTCGGGAGGCTGAGCCAGGAGAATCGCTTGAACCTGGGAGGCAAAGGTTGCAGTGAGCCGAGATCATGCCATTGTACTCCAGCCTGGGCAACAAGAGCGAGACTCCATCTCAAAAAAAAAAAAAAAAAAAAAGAAAGAAAAAGAAAAAATAATTTCCTGGCTGGGCGCGGTGGCTCACGCCTGTAATTCCAGCACTTTGGGAGGCCGAGGTGGGTGGATCATCTGAGGTTGGGAGTTCAAGACCAGCCTGGCCAACATGGTAAAACTCTGTCTCTACTAAAATACAAAAATTAGCCGGGTGTGTGAGCTTGTAATCCCAGCTACTCAAGAGGCTGAGACAGGAGAATTGCTTGAACCCAGGAGGCAGAGATTGCAGTGAGCCGAGATTGCGCCACTACACTGCAGCTTGGGTGACAGAGCAAGACTCTGTCTCAAAAACAAAACAAAACAAAACGAAAAAGAATTTCCTACCCTCTTGGGAAAGGGAAACAGGTGACCAGGAATGAATGAAGGAAACAAAATGATGTCTATAATTACAAATAGTTCATTTACTTTCCTAGCACTTATTGGATATAGCATCGAGTATAGCAATAGGAAAGAACGGTTAGGGGAAAGTAGAGTTAGGGGAAGTTCCTTGTAAAAAGAGCCCTTTAAGTCACTCAGTCATTAGGAAAACAGATGTGGCAGTCACAAGGCATGGTGGAGTGAGACTGAAGTCCCAGCTATGCAGAAGCTGAGGCAGGAGGATGGCTTGAGCCCAGGAGTTCTGGGCTGTAGTGCACTATGCTGGCCCGAACTAAGTTCAACATTGATAATGGTGACCTCTTGGGAGTAGGGACCACCAGGTTGCCTAAGAAGGTTGGGTGAACTGGCCCACGTTGAAATGGAGCAGGTCAAAAACTCCCATGCTGATCAGTAGTGAGATTGTCCCTGTGAATAGCCACTGCCCTCCATCCTGGTCAACATAGAGAGAAACTGTCTCTTAAAAAAAAGAAGAAGAAGAGGAAGAGGAAGAAGAAGTGGTAGTGGTGATGGAGAGAAAAAGGCAAATTAGGGATTTATTTTATTAAATTCTGTCTACTTGTTTGGATAGATAATACACTGACAGGATTCAAAATTCAAAAGGCACCAAAAGAAATAGAGTGAAAGTCTCCCTTCTACCCAGCCATCTAGTTCTCTTTTCAAGAAGCAACAAATTGGCCGAGCGAGGTGGCTCACGCCTATAATCCCAGCAGTTTGGGAGGCCAAGGCAGGCGGATCACCTGAGGTCAGGAGTTTGAGACCAGCCTGGCCAACATGGAGAAACCCCGTCTCTACTAAAAATACAAAAATTAGAAAAATTGGCCAACATGGTGAAACTCCATCTCTACTAAAAATACAAAACTTAGAAAAATTTTCCAGGCGCAGTTGGCAGGCGCCTGTAATTCCAGCTATTCAGGAGGCTGAGGCACATGAATTACTTGAACCTGGGAGGCAGAGTTTGCAGTGAGTCGAGATTGTGCCACTGCAGTCCAGCCTAGGTGATGGAGTGAGACTGTCAAAAAACAAACAAAAAAAGGCAACAAATTGTATAAGTTTCTTATGTAGAGATTTTTTTCATATGCAAACAAATGCATTTCCACAAATGGTAGCACATTAAATATAGTATTCTGTACATTGCTTTTTTCTTAACAATAGATCTTGGAGATCACTCCATATTGGTATCTAAACAGCTCCCTCCTTCATTGGGTTGTTGCATAGTGTTCCATGATAAGCATGTCCCATGAATTTTTTTAACCTGTTCCCTACAGAGGGACATTTAGCTTGTTAGCTTTTGCTGTTACAAACAATGCTGCATATGCCATTTTGTAGATGTGTGAGAATATCTGTAGAATACATTTCCAGAAGTGGAATTGCTGGGTGCATTTATAATTTTGACAGGCATTGTCACTTGTCCCTCCCAGATGTTATATCAATTTATAGTCCCAATCAGCAATGCTTGCGAGCCTGTTTCCACACATCTTTGCCAAGTATTGGATTATCAAATTTTTGGAGCTAATAAATTTGATAAGTGAAGAGTTTCTCAGTGTCATACTATTTATTTCTCTTATGAGACAGTTGAACATGTTTTCATGCATTTAAAAGTCATTTGTGGGCCGGGTGCGGTGGCTCATGCCAGTAATCCCAGCACTTTGGGAGGCCGAGGCGGGTGGATCACCTGAGGTCAGGAGTTCGAGACCAGCCTGGCCAATATGGTGAAACCCCGTCTCTACTAAAAATAAAAAAAATTAGCTGGGCATGGTGGCGGGCACCTGTAATCCCAGGTGAAGTAGGAGAATCGCTTGAACCCAGGAGGTGGAGGAAGGTTGCAGTGAGCTGAGATCACACGCGTCACTGCACCGCAGCCTGAGCAACAGAGTGAGACTGTCACACACACACAAAATAATAATAAAAAAGTCATTTGTATTTCCGTTTTTGTGAACTGACTGCTTATAGCCTCCACCAATTTTTCTTTTAGGCTAATGGTATTTGTTCTTGGTTTGTAGAAGCCCTTTATATACGTCATTTGAGTTGCAATCATTTTTTTCCAATTTGTTTGTCTTTTGACTTTGCTTTTAGTGGAATTTGCCATATAGAAATATTTAATTTTTAGTCATTAATACCAATCATTTCTTTTCTGGCTCTGGGTTTTGCGTCAACTTAGGCCATTCTGCAAGTATAAGAGTGCTGGTATGTTTCCTTGTAGTATTTTTATGGTTCCATTTTTGACATATAAATCATGGATCCCGAGGCAGGTGGATCACTTGAGGTCAAGAGTTCGAGACCAGCCTGGCCAACATGGTGAAACTCCATCTCTACTAAAAATACAAAAATTAGCCGGGCGTGGTGGCGGGCACCATGTAGTACCAGCTGCATGGGAGGCTGAGGCAGGAGAATTGCTTGAACCTGGGAGGCGCAGGTTGCAGTGAGCCAAGATCACGCCACTGCACTCCAGCCTGGGTGACAGAGCGAGACTCTGTCTCGAAAAAAAAAAACCTTGGATCTATTTGTAATAGGCAAGGGGTATGAAAACACCACATCCTCACCAGTAGTTCCAATATAACTTATTGGATAATCCAACATTTCCATTCTACTTCAACATGTCACTTTTATCATATGCTAAATTTCTGTGGGCAGTTGTCTCAGTCTTTGAACCTTCTATTCTGTTGAAGTGATCTGTCTATTCATGCATCATTATCACATGGTGTTACTTTGCAATATCTTTTTTATTAAATAACAATTTAAATTTATATTTATATTAAAATACAAATTGTTAATATTTTGTAAATCTACTTGCCTTTTATCTTCTTTGGAAAAAAAATTATTGTCTACTCTTTTTTTTTTTGAGACGGAGTGCTGGGATTACAGACATGAGTCACTGCTCCTGGACTATTGTCTATTCTTGATTGTTCTTTTTTGCTCACATGAACTCTAGAAAATAGTTTGTCTAGATTCAGAGGAAATCCTGTTGGCATTTTTAAATTGGGCTCACATTCAAGTTACAGATTAATGTAGGAAAAACGAACAATTTCTATGATGTTAATTTTTTTTCTTATCCAAAAATATGCTATTCCTTTCTGTTTTAAATGTCTGTTGTGTCCTTGGCATATGTATAAGTTTTCTTCATATGGAACATGCAAATATTTCAAGCGTATTTTGGTTGGGCGTGGTGGCTCATGCCAGTAATCCCAGCACTTTGGGAGGCCAAGGCGGGTGGATAACCTGAGGTCAGGAGTTCAAGACCAGCCTGGCCAACATGGTGAAACCCTGTCTCTACTAAAAATACAAACCAAAATTAGCCAGGCTTGGTGGCTCACACCTGTAGTCCCAACTATTTAGGAGGCTGAGGCATGAGAATCGCTTGAACCCGGGAGCGGAGGTTGCAGTGAGCTGAAATCGCACCACTGAACTCTAGCCTGGGCAACAGAGTGAGAATTGGTCTCAAAAAAAATTTTTTTAAGTGTATTTCTAGGTATTTTATGTTTTTCACGGCTTGTGTAAATGAGATCTTTTCTTCCAATATGTCTTCTTTTTGTGTATCTTAAGGTCACATATAAATTATGCATATATATTCACTTTAATTTTGTATCTGTACATTTTATTTAACTATCTTATTTTGTAGAATAGCTTTACAGTTGATTCTTTTGATTTTTCTAGGTATACAATTGTATCAAATGTCAGTAGTGAAATTTTAACCTTCTGATATCCAATTTTATACCTTTAACTTATTTATTTTGTCTAATTACATTAGCCAGTATCTCCAGGTTAAGGTTAAATAATAGCAATGATAGTGAAAATCCTTGTCTTAATTCCAGTCTCCAGTGAGAATGCTTCCAGTGTTTTCCCAATAAGCATTATGGGACTTTGGGCATCATACAGTCTCACACACACACACACACACACACACACACACACAGTAGTCAAATATACATGACATAAAATTTACCATTTTAATCATTTCTGAGTGTATAGTTCAGTGGCACAAAGTACACTCACACTGTTGTGCAGGTAACACCACCATCCATCCCCAGAACTTTTTTTTCTCTGTGAATTCTGCAGAGAAGTATCTCCAGAAATTTTTCATCCTTGGGCATAATGTATTCTTTTATACTTTTTTTTTTTTTGAGGTGGAGTCTCGCTCTTGTCATCCAGGCTGGAATGCAATGGCGTGGTCTCGGCTCCCTGCAACCTCTGCCTCCCGGGTTCAAGTGATTCTCCTGTCTCAGCCTCCTGAGTAGCTGGGGTTACAGGCTCCTGACATCACGCCCGGCTAATTTTTGTATTTTTATTAGAGAGAGGGTTTCACCATGCTGGCCAGGCTGGTCTCGAACTCCTGACCTCAAATGATCTGCCTGCCTCGGCCTTCTTTTATTCTTTTCTCATCACTATACTAATGAGGAATAAGGCATTAAAAAAATTCAACTTTTATTTTAAATACAGGGGGTATATGTGCAGGTATGTTATATGAAACAATTGCATGATGTTGAGGTTCGGAGCATGGATCCTGTTACCCAGGTAGTGGGCATAGTACTCGAAAGGTTTTTTTTTTTTTTTTTTTTTTTTTTAAGATAGAGTTTTGCTCTTGTTGGCCAGGCTGGAGTGCAGTGGCATGATCTCGGCTCACTGCAACCTCTACCTCCCGGGTTCAAGCAATTCTCCTGCCTCAGCCCCCCGAATAGCTGGGACTACAGGCACACACCACCATGCCTGGCTAATTTTTGTATTTTTAGTAGAGTTGGGGTTTCACCACGTTGGTCAGGCTGGTATTGAACTCCTGACCTCAGGTGATCCATCCGCCTCGGGCTCTCCAAGTGCTGAGATTACAGGCATGAGCCATTGTACCCAGCCCATAGGTCGTTTATTTAAACCCATACCCGCTTCCCTCCATCCTCTAGTAGTCCATGGTGTCTATTGTCTGCATATTTATGTTTATGCGCGCTCAATGTTTAACTCCCACTTGTAGGTGAGAATATGCACTATTTGATTTTCTGTTCTTGCATTAGGTTGCCTAGGATAATGGCCTCCAGCTCCATCTATGTTGCTGCAAAGGACATGATCTTGTTGTTTTTTATGGCTGCATAGTATTCCATGGTGTATACTATGGAATATATACTTTTTAAAAAGGTAGACTTTTTAAAAAATTCAGTCTACCTTTGATGGGCATTTAGGTTGATTCCATGTCTTTGTGATTGTGAATAGTGCTGCAGTGAACATATGTGTGCATTTATCTTTTTGATAGAATAAATTATTTTCCTTTGAGTATATACCCAGTAGTGGGATTTCTGGGTAGAATGGTAGTTCTATTACAAGTTCTTTGAGAAATCTCCAAACTACTTTCCACAGTGACTGAACCAGTTTGCATTCCCACCAACAGTGTATAGTTTCCTTTTCTCCACAGCCTCGCCAATGTCTACTGTGTTTTGACTTTTTGGTAATAACTATTCTGGTTGTAAGATGATATATCATTGTGGTTTTGATTTGCATTTCTCTAATGATTAGTGATGTGGAGCATTTTTTCATGTGCTTGTTGGCTGCACGTATGTCTTCTTTTGAGAAGTGTCTGTTCATGTCCTTTGTCCATTTTGTAATGGGGTTTTTTGTTTTTTGCTTGCTTATTTAACACCCTATAAATTATGGATATTAGGATTTTGTCAGATGCATAGTTTGCAAATATCCTTTCCTACTCTGTAGGTTGTCTGTTTGCTCTGTTGATGGTTTCTTTTGCTGTGCAGAAGCTCTTCAGTTTAATTAGTTCCCACTTGTCTATTTTTGTTTTCGTTACAATTGCTTTTGGGGACTTAGCCAAAAATTCTTTGCCAAGGCCAGAGTCGAGAAGAGTATTTCCTAGGTTGTCTTCCAGGATTCTTTTTTTTTTTTTTTAGAGATGGAGTTTTGGTCTTGTTGCCCAGGCTAGATTACAATGGCGCGATCTCAGCTCACCGCAACCTTCGCCTCCTGGGTTCAAGCGATTCTCATGCCTCAGCCTCCCGAATAGCTGAGATTACAGGCGTGCACCACCACACCCAGCTAATTTTGTAGTTTTAGTAGAGACAGGGTTTCTCCATGTTGATCAGGCTGGTCTCGAACCCCCAACCTCAGGTGATCTGCCCGCCTCAGCCTCCCAAAGTGCTGGGATTACAAGTGTGAGCTACCATGCCCGGCCATCTTCCAGGATTTTTATAGTTTGAAGTCTTAAATTCAAATCTTTAATCCATTTTGAGTTGATTTTTGTGTATGGTGAAAGGCAGGGGTTCAGCTTCAATCTTCTGCGTATGGCTAGCCAGTTATCCCAGCACCATTTATTGAACAGGGAGTCCTTTCTCTATTGCTTGTTTTGTCAATTTTGCTGAAGATTAGATGGTTGTAGGTGTGTGGCTTTATTTCTCACTTTTCTATTCTGTTCCATTGGTCTATGTGTCTGCTTTTGTACCAGTACCATGCTGTTTTGGTTACTGGGGCTTTACAGTATAATTTGAAGTTGGGTAGTGTGATGCCTATGGCTTTGTTCCTTTTGCTTAGGATTTCTTTGGTTATTTGGGCTCTTTTTTGGTTCCATATGAATTTTAGAATTTTTTTTTTTTAGTCTACAGAGTGCTCATGGCTCCAGTGAAGGAGATAGTAGTGAATGCTAAGTTCTAGTCCAAGGTCTTTTTTTTTTTTTTTTTTTTTAAGACAGAGTCTTACTCCATCATCCAGGCTGGAGTGCAGTGGCATGATTATAGCTTGCTGCAGCCTCCAACTCCGGGGCTCAATTGATCCTTCCACCTCAGCCTCCTGAGTAGCTGGAATTACAGGTGTGCGCCACCATGCTTGGCTAATTTTCTTTTCTTTTTTTTTTGTAGAGATGGGGGTCTTGCTATGTTGCCCAGGCTGGTCTCAAACTCCTGTGTTCAAACAATCCTCCCGCCTCAGCCTCTCAAAATGCTGGGATTAGAGGCATGAGCCAGTGAGCTGGCCTATAACATGTTGTTATGCTATGTTTTACATTCACTTTCTGTTTTATAAAGAGATTTTAAAGCCAAGAATGGATGTTTAATTTTATTAAATGCCTTCTTAGCATTTATTAATAAAATTACATGGCTTTGCTTGTTTGATCTATTAATACAATGAATTGCTTTGGTACATTTCCTAATATTGAATCATTCTGGCATTTCTGGAATCAACCCATTTTGGTCACAGTGTGTTATTTTTGAACACTTTTAAAATTTTAATTAGGATTTTTAAAAAATCCTTGGCTTTAGTCAGTTTGGCTTGTAATTTTTCTTTTTTTGCCCACGAGATGCTTTTAATGATAGAAATGACAGAGCTTGCTGGTGGATTAGATGTTGGGATTCAGGATAAAGAAGGAATCAGCTCAGCTTTATGGCCAGCTAGGGGGTTGTTGGTACCTTTTAGTGAGCCAGCGGAGTTGGAAAGTGGGTGGACCAGACTGTGTTCAAGTCAACAGGAAGTCTCCAAGCGAGTGCGAGGGATGGGGATTATTGGAACCACCTCCTGAGAGCTTTCAAAATGTGCATTTCAAACTGAACATGCTGAAGTTAAAATATGTTGCAAACTTCTGACTCAGAAGAGTGGACTGAGCACCTCTGTTTATTTCCTATCCTTCCTGAGGCCCCTTTAAAATAATAAAGGAGCAGGGAAAACAAGTATAAGCCAATAACTAAGAAGAGATCATAGGCAGTCATAGGCAGTCGGGAGACTGTGGTGGTGGTGGGAATATCTATGCATGAGGGATTTCAAAAATTCTGGGGAGAGGAAAGCCAATAGAAAGCTGATGACTAATATGGTGGGGAAGAGGGCCTGGTGGCCTAGAATATGTGCAGTGTGGGCTATAGCCAGGGACACAGCTGGAGACACCAGGGTCAGAAGAGGTGAAAATAGGGGCATTACCAGGTTGCTGTGGGGAGGAAGTGTTGCTTCCTCATCCCTCTTTCATACTTTCATGCAGGATTTAAAATTTTTTTTTATTCAAAAAAAAATATATATTTTTGAGACAGAGTCTCATTCTATAGCCCAAGCTGAAGTACAGTGGCATGATCTAGGCTCACTGCAACCTCTGCCTCCGGGACTCAAGAGATTCTCGTGCTTCAGCCTCCCGTGTAGCTGGGACTACAGGCGTGCACCACCATGCCTGGCTAATTGTTTGTATTTTAGTAGAGACAGGGTTTCGCCATGTTTTCCCAGGGTGGTTTCGAATTCCTGAGCTCAGGTGATCCACCTGCTGTGGCCTCCCAAAGTGCTGGGATTACAGGCATGAGCCACCGCACCTGGCCACTTCATGCAGGATGTCTAGCAGCCAGGCATCTAGCATCAAAGAAAAATGAACAACAATAGCAATAATAATACAACGAAAAATTAAAAATTGGCAGATTGCGCTCTAAATACATTTAGCAAATGGTCTAGGGAGAAGCAGGACAGTAGACGGCAAGAACAACATTAGCTCCTGGATGCAAAGATGATGACTTCTAGCATTTAGGGGTCCCCAGGACTATAGCCTATTCACCCTAAAGTAGATGAGATTTGGTTAGTCAACAAGACCTACCCAAGTACACATAGTCCGTTATTTGTTTTTCTAGTGCCTCATTCTTAAATATGATAATAAAGGATCACCAGCCATTTGGGGAAAGATTACAACTTCCTTTCTTTCTTTCTTTTTCTTTTTTTTTTTTTTGAGACGGAGTTTCCCTCTTGTTGCCCAGGCTGGAGTGCAGTGGCGCTGTCTCAGCTCACTGCAACCTCAACCTCCCGGGTTCAAGCAATTCTCCTGCCTCAGTCTCCCAAGTAGCTGGGACTACAGGCACCCGCCACCACGCCTGGCTCATTTTTGTATTTTTACTAGAGACGGGGTTTCACTAAGTTGGACAGGTTGGTCTTGAACTCCTGACCTCAGGTGATCCACCTGCCTCAGCCTCCCGAACTGCTGGGATTACAGGCGTGAGCCACCATGCCTGGCCAGAAAGCTTACAACTTTCAAAGTAAAGAAATACAAAGAAAATCAATGGAAGAACTAAAAATATGCTCTAACCATATTTGGAGAGGAAGAAGTGATGGGGGAGGGGTTGTGTAACTGAGCTAAATTCTCATCTGTCATGCCAGTAAGTGGACAGATAATATATAAAAATGGGCCAGGCACTGTTCCTCACACCTGTAATCCCAGCACTCTGGGAGGCTGGCGCTGTTGGATTGCCTGAGGTCAGGAGTTCGAGACCAGCCTGGCCAACATGGTGAAACCCCGTCTCTACTAAATATACAAAAATTAGCCGGGCATGGTGTCAGGAGCCTGTAACCCCAGCTACTTGGGAGGCTGAGACAGGAGAATCGCTTGATCCCGGCAGGCGGAGGTTGCAGGGAGCCGAGATCTTGCCATTGCACTCCAGCCTGGGTGACAAGAGTGAAATTCCATCACAACAACAACAACAACAACAACAAAAGATAAATAAATAGTGGGATAGGCCGGGCGCAGTGGCTTCCACCTGTAATCCCAGCACTTTGGGAGGCTGAGACGGGCTAATCACCTGAGGTCAGGAGTTCGAGACCAGCCTGACCAACATGGAAAAACCTTGCCTCAACTAAAAATACAAAATTAGCTGGGCGTGGTGGTGCATGCCTGTAATCTTAGCTATTCGGGAGGCTGAGGCAGGAGAATCGCTTGAACCTGGGAGGCAGAGATTGCGGTGAGCCAAGATTGCACCATTGCACTCCAGCCTGGGCAACAAGAGTGAAACTCTGTCTCAAAATAAATAAATAAACAAATAAATAAATAAATGGCAGGATAAACAGATTATTTAGAGATACAGAGATAAAGCTCAGAAAAATCAAAGAATTCAAGGAGGAACAGATAAAGGTAGAGCAACAGGGGAAAGGGGATAGAAGCTATTCTATAGTATTTGATATTTTAACCATGTGCAAATTCTACTTTAATAAAAGACACACAGATTATTTTATTTTATTTATTATTATTATTATTTTTTTTTGAGATGGAGTTTTGCTCTTGTTGCCCAGGCTGGAGTGCAATGGTGTGATCTCAGCTCACTGCAACCTCCGCCTCCTGAGTTCAAGTGATTCTCCTGTCTCAGCCTCCCGAGTGGCTGGGATTACAGGCGCCCGCCACCACACCTGGCTAATTTTTGTTTGTCTGTTTGTTTTGTTTTGTTTTGTTTTTTGAGACGGAGTCTGGCTCTGTTGCCCAGGCTGGAGTGCAGTGGCGCGATCTCAGCTCACTGCAAGCTCCACCTCCTGGGTTCACGCCATTCTCCTGCCTCAGCCTCCCTCAGCCTGGGACTACAGGCCCCCGCCACCACTCCGGCTAATTTTTTTGTATTTTTAGTGGAGATGAGGTTTCAGCATATTGGTCAGGCTGGTCTCGAACTCCTGACCTCAGGTGATCCGCCCACCTCAGCCTCCCAAAGTGCTGGGATTATAGACATGAGCCAACACGCCCAGCTGACACACAGATTATTTTTAAAAATAAAACCAGAAAACAGAATCCACATAGCTAGGCTCTACTTAGAATGTGTATGAGGAGTAGAGGGGAGAGGAGAGAGACTGAGTGGCGGGTTGGGGGGAGAGGAGGTGGCGGCGGGGGCGGTGAGGCTCCCCAGGTGATTTTGATGAGTCTCCCTCCACCCACAACACTATAGACCAAAAGAGATGTTGGACTTTCTCTGAGATAATTATGAAACAAATTCCTGATCGATACTAACCTCCTTAAAGTCAAGTTTATATCAACTACCACGTCCTCCTGCAAATAAGTATTTTGAGGAAGATGAGTAGTTATCTTAGGTCTGATAAGTCCGCATCAGTAAAAACACAAAATTGATGAGTTATACATTGGTCTGGAGAGAGGTGTGTGATCCTGGCTAAATTTGTAAAAATTAAGTGATCCTAGAATGGGAGTGGGAAGAAATAGGAAACAAACAAACAAACAACAAATGAAAACAAACACAACACTTCAAAACTTTTAACTGTCCCAAAGGCTAAATTACAGCGGCGAAGAAGTGGAACGGAAACAGAAAGGAAAGAGCTCTTTGCGGAATTCCATTTCCCAACACTGAAAATGTTCTTCCGTAAGATCTTTGTCTGGCTGGCTAGCTCCTTGTCATTCAGGTCTCGGCTTAAGTGTTATTCCTTTCATTCATCCAGCCAATAGTTATCGAGCAGCTTCCAGTGTGAGGCACTGGTCTAGCACCTGGAGAGTCGGAAGGGGTCTCTACAAACCCTCTACTCACAGGAAACAGTGAGAGGGACACAGACCATAAGCATATAAGTAGATAAATGATTGCCTGTTGGGTTTGCTGGGAAGCCAACTCTGAGATGTGTCAAAGACAAAACTAAGTCTGTGACAAAATTAACAAAAGCTCTTTATTCATAAACTTGCCTCAAGGGAACCCATCTGCCATCACTTGTGCTTCAGCTGGGATTCAAGGGTCTTAAAGACTATGTTTTATAGAGTAAGAAGAGGAAATACTGAGATAGTCTCTGATTGACAAGTGTTCTCTTATGGTTGGGAATTTTGGAAGTGGGGAGACTTCCTAATTAATCTACAGGTATATTTGGCAGTCCTTGGTTGGAACAGTTTGGGGACGTTTCAAAAGAGGAAGGATTGTTCAATCTTAAGGGCAGGGGGTTTTCTGGAGTGGAAGTTTTCCTGGAACAAGTGGATAGCGATGGCCTGCTTTTTGCAATTAAATTGTCATAATGGGGCTGGGTGCAGTGGCTCAGGCCTGTAATCCCAGCACTTTGGGAGGCTGAGGTGGGTGGATCACATGAGCTCAGGAGTTTGAGACCAGCCTGGCCAATGTGGCGAATCCCCTCTCTACTAAAAATACAAAAATTAGCTGGGCATGGTGGTGCATGCCTGTAATCCTAGCTACTTGGGAGGCTGAGGCAGAAGAATCGCTTGAACCTGGGAGGTGGAGGTTGCAGGAAGCCGAGATCACGCCACTGCACTCTAGCCTCGGTGACAGAGTGAAACTCTGTCTCAAAAAAATTAAAAAAAAAAATTGCCCTGGAGGGGTTGGGGAAGGGAGTGTGGCTACCATGCCAGGCAGTTTCTCAGATGGAGGTTAACATGCAGGGTGTTAGTTAGGGAGTGCCCTTGTTATCAATAGCTGTGGGAGGTTGGGGAACAGCCAGGCATGGTCAGAGGGAGAGAAGCCGAGCTGCCATGCGGGCACAATAAATACCTCATGCAATCCTCTGGGGTTCTCTATTGCTAGAGTGGCCCTTTGGAGTTGTCCTGAATTGGGAAGGGATGACCAGGTCTCTGTATGCCTCCAATAATCAGTCATGGGATGTGGCCAGATCAACTTGGGCCTTTGTTTTTCCTTTAAGTTTTCAGTCTTCTGGTTACCTCTTTATTTACATATGTGGAGGACTTTGCATATTACTCAATTATATTAAGTGACATGAGATGTAACTGGAGAGTTTTTTTGGTCTGTTTTTGTTTTTGTTTTGAGCCAGTGTTTTGCTCTTGTGGCCTGGGCTCTTTTCATGCAGGCTGGAGTGCAGTGGCATAACCTCTGAGCCTCAAGTGATCCTCCCATTTTGGCCTCCCAAAGTGCTGGGATTACAGAAATGAGCCACTATGCCTAGCCTAGTTGGAGAGTTTTGAGCAAATAAGTGCTGTAATCTTACAGGGACATGACCTTACATGCATTAAGCCAATCACAGGAACATGGACCAGTGTGGGAACAGAGGAAATAATGAGAAGAAGACAGATTCTGGATATACTTAAAAGGAAGAGTCAATAATATTTGCTATAAATTAGATGTGGGGTATGAGAGGAAGAGAGGAGTCAAGGAAGACTTCAATGTTTTTGGTGTGAACAAGTAACGTTGCTCATTCTATTGAGAAGGAAAATACTGAGAGGAGCCGATTTGGGACAGGAAGATAATCAAGATTTTAGTTTGGGACATATTGAGTTAGACATTGCCATTAGATATTCAGTTGGAGATCTTGAATAGGTAGGTGGATATGTAAGTGTGGAATTCATGAAAGAGGTTAAGTTTAGAAATGAAAAATTTAGCAATCTTCAGCATATAGATGGCATTGGGAAGGTGGTCAATCTTGATTCTTTCTGTTTATTGACCAATTTGCAAAATAATGAGTTCCCTAACATTATCTTCAGGTGACCAATGAGTAGTTTCTTAAAAATATATCTTACTATGAACTCATGAATTTAAATATAACAACGTTTCCATTCTATAATGGAACTGTAATTCCTATTGATGCTGAAATCTTTGGCCAGTGGAAGTTCCTGTAAATTGGCACATTAATTCTTTTGACACTTTCCCAGCAGTCTTTGATAGCTTCCTTACTTCCTAGTATGACGAGTTATTTCAAGCCCGTCTTGTGTATTTCCTACCCTAGACCCAGAATCAGCTATTTCTTCAAGGAGCTCTGGTCTTTTCTAGTGTGAAATAGTATTTGGATACCACAATCTGGGTATTCTTTGCTACTGGATGAGTCATTGCTTTTATGCTTTTTCAGTGTTAGAGCTTGGAAATAGATTTTTTTTTCTATAAAGATAAAAAGCATAATGAGTTCATATATAATACTTCCTAAAATTTGAGACTAGAGAGTTTTGCTTAACCTCTTTGATATTAAATCTGTATCTCTATTTATTCTCTCATACCAAAAATTTCAGTTTCCAATTTCATCAACATGTTACATGAAACAGTCTGAGAATATCAACACCAACACTACCACTAACATGATTGCTGAAAAGAGTTTAAGACTTTTTGGATTTCCTTTTGCATTTAGAGTATATCCTACTAAGAATGTATAGACAGATCACTGTACTTTTTTTTTTTTTTTGGATACAGGTCTCACTCTGTCACCCAGGCCGGAGTGCAGTGGCACGATCGTGGCTCACTGCAGCCTCGACCTCCCAGGCTCGAGCGATCCTCCCACCTCAGCTTCCTGAGTAGCTGGGACTGACACCTGGCTAATTTTTGTTTTGTTTTGTTTTGTTTTGGTAGAAATGAGGTTTCACCATCTTGCCTAGGGTGGTCTCAAACTCCTAGGCTCAAGCAATCCTCCTGCCTCAGCCACCCAAAGTGCTGAGATTACAGGCATGAGCCACTGTGCCTGGCCAAATCACTGTATTTAAAAATAAATTGAAATAATTATTCTCTGTGCAGTTATTCTACTAATTTGATAGATAATTGGTTTCATTTGTTTCATGCAGTTTTCAGATTTTAGGGATTGCTTGAAAAAATTTAATTTTGTTTTCTAATTAGGTAAAATAGATGATTTCAAAATCAAATATTCAAAGTATATTTGGAGAAGTCTAGCTTCCAGCCTTGTCCCTCCCACCCTGTTCCCTCTCTCTATAAATGGGTAACTTAGGCCGGGCGTGGTGGCTCACGCCTGTAATCCCAGCACTTTGAGAGGCCAAGGCAGGCAGATCACGAGGTCAGGAAATCGAGACCATGGTGAAACCCCGTCTCTACTAAAAATACAAAAAATCAGCCGGGCACGGTGGCGGGCGCCTGTAGTCCCAGCTACTCGGGAGGCTGAGGCAGGAAAATGGCATGAATCGGGGAGGTGGAGCTTGCAGTGCGCTGAGATTGTGCCACTGAACTCCAGCCTGGGCGACAGAGCAAGACTCCATCTCAAAAAAAAATAAAAATAAATAAATAAATAAATAAATAACTTAAAAATGTTTTTGCTTATCCTTCCATTTAGAAAATATAAGCAAATACAGGTTGAGAGACAATTTTCTGTGGTCCTCTCACATTTCTTCATATCTTTTGAACAGAGTCACTGACTGCTTTTGTTCTGGACTATCATTTTAGGGATGTCTGTGTAAGCTAACAGTCCTGGTACATAGAGATAGTGGCTTCCTTTGCAATGTAAGGCAGACATGCTTACTGTTCATTATAAAAGATTCAGATTTTCTTTTTTTTCTTTATTTTCATTGGTTATTGGGGTACAGATGTATTCAGACTTTCTAAGCTCAAGGTTTCTTTCCTGCAGTGCATCCCACTGCATATGCAGGCCTCACCTGATCCTCTTCATGTCAGCCTTTAGGAATTGCGGCTTGGAGAGCAGGCTGAAATATTGATACTCTGACTACTGCTGTTGCTGTGAATAATAAATGCCTTTGTCTCTGACCCAAGAATCTTGTGTCTTCTGCCAGAATCCCATAAAACCATGGCAGGCTAACTTGTTAGATTGCAAGTAGGATAAAATCTCAGACCCTTCACTGTTCTTGACTATATATATTTGTATTCTACCATACCCATTTCTTAGAAAAATGTTACTGTTCTATACATACTTTGCCCATTTAAGGATAAAGTACAGGAGTTATTTCAAATCAAGGGACTTAATGAGATCATCTAGGGAGTGAGTGAAGATCAAAAAGAAGTCCAGAGATGAGCCCTGGGGCACTCCAATATTTGGATGTTGAAAAGATAAAAATCATCATAGAAGATTGAGAAGAAGCAGTCAGTGGCATATAAAGAGAATCAAAAAAGAGTGATGGCCCAGATTCTGAAATCTTTCTTAGCCAACTTTCCTGAAAAACTCTATCTAAGGTAGCACCCCATCCCCAACCCAATCACTCTGTATTTATCACCTCTTTTAAATACTTCATGTAATTTATAACCATCTGAAATGGTTCATTTATTTCCTTATTTAACTGCTACATTAGATCATTTACTCCATGAGTGCAGAGACCACATCTAAAAAGATTACCATTATGTCCCCAGCAACTAAAACAGGGCCTTACATACAGTAGGCACTCAACAAATACGTGTGAAATTAATGAATGCAGACATGTATACATGAATGAAAGAATGAGTATCTTCTGGACTACAGGTACTTGGACAGATTCTTAGATAAATTCACTTTTACAAATTCTTTACAGAAATAATCTGACTTCTAGTGAGGATTCAACACAAAACAAAATTAGCAAGATTTTATTATATACATCTCAGGGAACTTAAGGTTTTGGTGAATTTATTTTTTTCTTTTTCTTTTCTTTTCTTTTTTTTTTTTTGAGCTCTTTTGCCCAGGCTGGAGTGCAGTGGTGCAATCTCGGCTCACTGCAACCTCTGCCTCCTGGGTTCAAGCGATTCTTCTGCCTCAGCCTCCCAAGTAGCTGGGACTACAGGTGCACACCACCTTGCCCGGCTAATTTTTTTTGTATTTTTATTAGAGACAGGGTTTCACCATATTGGCCAGGCTGGTGTGAACTCCTGACCTCGTGATCCGCCTGCCTCGGCCTCCCAAAGTGTTGGGATTACAGGCGTGAGCCACTGTGCCCGGCGGCTTTGATGAATTTCATTAGAGACTTCAGAGCTTATTTTTGAGAGCCCAGGAGGAACTCTACAGCCTGGGAAATGACAAATTGCTTGTACGTGCCCATGTGTGTCTGTGTGTGCATATTAAAAAAGAAAAAAGGAATAATTCAAGTAATTATAGATATCTAGATACTTGGGAAAACATCAGAACAAATTATGAACCAATAAATTTTCCAGCACTTAATAAAGCAAAAATTAGTGTGTGGCTAGCATTATGATCCCATGGTGAGCCAGTGTGCCAGTCTTACTCTGTTTTCTATTATGAGTGCCATGTCATGCTGATCCTGGAGAAGCAATAGGTGTAATCTATTTAGACTTCATTAAGGTTTACATGTCCTCCAGCATGCTTTTCTACTCAACAACCCAGACAGATAAGGCCTATATCCACTGTATCCAAGAAGACTATCCTGCTTGCCAAAAGTGTAGCAGAAACCCAATCATATTTATTACTACTATTTAGAGCTAGTAGCAGCCTGGGGAGAGAGTGGTGGAGAAAAATGACAGGATCAAGGATCATAGGGAAAAGGTAAACACAACAAAGTAGAGGAAAAAGGAAAATATAATACCTTGGCTCAGGTATTGTTTATTATTTATGTATAGGAAAATATTCTGTTCATCCCACATGGTACTTGACAGATACAATGGATGACCTTGACCTAGCTATAGGGCTTTGATAGCAGAGCTTATCAGGTTTAATAAATAAATACATTTTATAACCAAGGGATATATTTTTCAACTTATAGTACTTTTAAAAGCTATTTTATTTTTTTCTGATGATAGATAAAATTAACATTTTCTAAAAGAAAAAAATACACAAAAAAAAATCAGAGTATAGTAAGAGACAATATAGCTTAGTGTTTAAAAAACCATAAATTTTGGTGCCAGATAGTACTGGGTTCACATTCAGGCTCTACTACTTGATGGAACCATGTGACCTTTATCTTGCCTGAGCCTCAATTTCTGCAATAATAAAATGGGAATAATAGTACTTAATTTGTAGAGTTGTTGTAAAGATGAAAAGACCTTGGGTTTTCTACTTCAAATAATATGAAAGATTGAATAGTGCAATAAACCTTTCCATAACAAGGCACTTAGAAATCATGGATAAAATACAACTCCAAGAAAGCAAATCTCCAGGAGCCAAAAAGGAACATAAAATAGAAACCAAAGTGATAGGTAAGCTCCAAAACCACTTGTAGTTGCTGCTGTAAGAAATGCAGAACTCTGTTTTTCAGTGTCTGTACAGGGATCCAGCACAGCACACAGGGCTCTGGGCCCACACAAGGGGGTGAGGGTTGTTGGAACTGCAGCTTCACATGAAGTCAGGACTGTCTAAGAACTACAGCCTAGTGAAATAGTAGGCCAGAAAAACAGTCTGCTTGCAGCAAGGGGAGAAAACAAGTCTTGTTTGTCTCAATTCCCCCTTTAAGTGGTGAAAAAAGTCTTCCCTGAAAATTTAGAGCTGGCTGTTAGCCTGCCTTCATATGTGGTTAGAATTTAAATTTATATCACTTATTGGCCAGGTGCAGTGACTCACACCTGTAATGTCAGCACTTTGGGAGGCTGAGGCAGGCGGATCACCTGAGGTCAGGAGTTCAAGACCAGCCTGGCCAACATGGTGAAACCCTATCCCTACTAAAAATACAAAAATTAGCTGGGCATGGTGGCATGCGCCTGTAATCCCAACTACTCGGAAGGATGGGGCACGAGAATCCCTTGAACCTGGGAGGTGGACATTGCAGTGAGCCGAGATCGTGCCACTGCACTCCAGCCTGGGTGACAGAGCAAGGCTCCGTCTCAAAAAAATTTATATTACCTATTGTCTTAGTTCATTCATGCTGCTATAACAAAATAGCAAAGACTGGGTAATTTATAAACAATAGAAATTTATTTCTCACAGTTCTGGAGGCTGAGAAGTCCAAGACCAAGGTGCTGGCAGGTTTGGTGTCTGGTGAGGGCTGCTCTCTGCTTCCAAGATGGTGCTTTGTTGCTGCATCTTCTGGAGGGGATGAATGCTGCTTCCTCACAGAGCGGGAGGGATGAACTTGCTCTCTCTTTTTTTTTTTTTGAGATGGAGTCTTGCACTGTCGCCAGGCTGGAGTGAAGTGGCTCGATTGATCTTGGCTCATTGCAACCTCTGCCTTCTGGGTTCAAGTGATTCTCCTGCCTCAGCCTCCTAAGTAGCTGGGATTACAGGCGCCCACCACCATGCCCAGCTAATTTTTTGTATTTTTAGTAGAGACGGGGTTTCACTATGTTGACCAGGCTGGTCTCGAATGCCTGACCTCGTGATCCACCTGCCTCAGCCTCTCAAAGTGTTGGGATTACAGGCGTGAGCCACCGCTCCCAGGCTTTTTTTTTTTTTTTTTTTTTGAGACGGAGCCTTGCTCTGTCGCCTAGGCCGGAGTGCAGTGGCACAATCTCGGCTCACTGCAACCTCCACCTCCCAGGTTCAAGGGATTCTCCTGCCTCAGCCTCCTGAGTAGCTGGGACTACAGGTGCCTGCCACCACGCCTGGCTAATTTTTGTATCTTTAGTAGAGATGGGGTTTCAACATGTTGGCCAGGCTGGTCTTGAACTCCTGACCTCAGGTGATCCACCCGCCTTGGGCTCCCAAAGTGCTGGGATTACAGGCATGAGCCACCACACCCAGCTTTTTTTTTTTTTTGTATTTTTAGTAGAGATGAGGTTTCGCCATGTTGGCCAGGCTGATCTCGAACTCCTGATCTCAAATGATCCGCCTGCCTCAGCCTCCCAAAGTGCTGGGATTATAGGCATGAGCCACCGTGCCCAGCCTGCCCGGCTAATTTTTGTATTTTTTGTAGAGATGGGGTTTCACTGTGTTGCCCAGGCTGGTCTTGAACTCCTGAGCTCAAGCAATCTGCCCCCTTCAGCCTCCCACAGTGCTGGGATTACAGGTGTGAGCCACTGTGCCTGGTCCAAATCTTTTTTTTTTTTTTTATAGAGTTATAAATGGGAAGTAGCTGGACCATCAGGGATTACGTTTCCAAGTTCTGCTTTTATCTACGAGTGGCCATAAGATCAGGTATTGCCAGTCAACCATGAGTGGAACTGAGTGGACCATGAATCCAATTGATGAGTGGACTGTGGAATATGGTTGGAAAGTCAAATGGAATTGACTTGTTCCAAATCATTTGTTGCAAGCACAGGGTTTGGCACATACTGACTCAAAATTTTGATGCAGAGTTTCCTGTTTTTGTCATTCTAAACAAAATTTGCCCCAAATTGCACCACCCAGGGTAAAACTGTATTCTATTTCTTTCTAGGTTCTTATCTAAACATAATTCTGTAACATAAAACAAAGTAGGGTTCTCATGGTACACACAGACCTCCTCATGAAACCCTATTTTTGTTTCTTGTTACTGAATGCTCCTCCAAGGCATGACTTTTTTTTTTTTTTTTTTTGAGATGGAGTCTTGCTCTGTTGCCCAGGCTGGAGTGCAGTGTCACGATCTCAGCTCACTGCAACTTCAGCTTGTCAGGTTCAAGCGATTCTCCTCCGTTAGCCTGGCTAATTTTTTGTATTTTTAGTAGAGACGGGGTTTTTACCATGTTGGCCAGGCTGGTCTCGGACTCCTGACCTCAGGTGATCCACCCGCCTTGGCCTCCTAAAGTGCTGGGATTACAGGTGTGAGCCACCGTGCCCAGCTCAAGGCATGATTTTCAAGCTTGCCATAACAGTCTGTAAATCAGCACAGTGCAGGACACGAGGTAGCCTTTAAGTGTTAGCAATGAGTATTGAGGGCAAGGAGCCCAAGTCTGATAAGGGAGGAGATGGAAGATGTAGCACAGTTCACCCAACTACTATCCTGACACTCATGATAATGACTATCACTGCCTAAACATTTTTGTATCTCTGATCTTTGTTTTTTATGAGACAGAGTCTAGCTCTGTTGCCCAGGCTGGAGTGCAGTGGCACGATCTTGGCTCACTGCAACCTCCGCCTCCCGGGTTCAAGCGATTTCTGGCTAATTCTTGTATTTTTGGTAGAGACGGCGTTTCACCATGTTGGCCAGGCTGGTCTCGAACTACTGACCTCAGGTGATCCGCCTGCCTTGGCCTCTCAAAGTGCAAGGATTACAGGTGTTAGCCACTGCGCCTGGCCAGTATCTCTGATAATTTCTTAAGGATAAATCACTAGAAGCCGAATTACTGGATCCATGAATAAAGGCATGTTTAAGATTCTTGATACAGGCTATCAAATTGCTTTCTGAAAGATTGCATCAATTTATAATCCTTTGATCTGCCTTGTAAAATAGGAATCATTATTCCCATTTAACAAATCAGATAACTGAGTCTCAGAGAAGATTAAGAAACTTGTTACAAGTCACAGCTAAAGCTGGGCATTGAATACAACTAAAAAGTTACCATTCCATTCCATTTTAAATTTACTATGGGGCTTAGTTTTTCCCCAAAAAACTGTATGCCAAAGCTACCAAACAACAGGCCTGGAGCCTTTCAAAAACATCAATGTGGCCAGGCATGGTGGCTCACGCCTGTAATCCCAGCACTTTGGGAGGCTGAGGTGGGTGGATCACCTGAGGTCAGGAGTTCGAGACCAGCCTGGCCAACATGGTAAAAACCCCATCTCTAATAAAAATACAAAAATTAACTGGGCATGGTGGCAGACACCTGTAATCCCAGCTACACGGGAGGCTGAGGCAGGAGAATTGCTTGAACCCGGGAGGTGGAGGTGCAGTGAGTCAAGATCCTTCCATTGCACTCCAGCCTGGGCGACAAGAGAGAAACTGCATCTGAAAAAAAAAAAAAATCCATGCTATGAAAGTCCAAAAAATAAATTAGAGGCCGGCGAGGTGACTCGCGCCTGTAATCCCAGCACTTTGGGAGGCCGAGGTGGGCGGATTACCTTAGGTCAGGAGTTCGAGACGAGCTTGGCCAACATGATGAAACCCTGTCTTTAATAAAAACACTAAAATTAGCCAGGCATGGTGGCACACAGCTGTAATCCCAGCTACTCGGGAGTCTGAGGCAGGAGAATCGCTTGAACCTGGGAGGCAGAGGTTGCAGTGGGCTGAGATTGTGTCACTGTGCTCCAGCCTGGGTGACAGAGTGAGACTCCGTCTCAAAAAATAAAAAATAAGTTTAAAAATAAATAAATAAATAAATAAATTCTGAAAAACAGCTAGGGACTTTTCTAGATTAAAGGACACTAAAGAGACATGTAATGCATGATCCTCCATTAGAAACTGAATTTTAAAAAACCAGCTTATTACAAAGGGCATTTTGGGGAAAGTTCAGTAAATTTAAATATAGACTGTGTATTAAACAACAGTACTGTACCAATGTTAAAGTTTGCAAATGTGGGCCAGGTGCAGTGGCTCACGCCTGTAATTCCAGGCCTTTGGGAGGCCCAGGCGGGTGAGTCACCTGAGGTCAGGAGTTCGAGACCAGCCTGACCAACATGGTGAAACCCTATCTCTACTAAAAATACAAAAATTAGCCTGGCATGGTGGCGGCTCCTGTAATCCCAGCTACTCGGGAGGCTGAGGCAGGAGCATCACTTGAACCCGGGAGGCGGAGGTTGCAGTGAGCTGAGATCGTGCCACTGCACTCCAGCCTGGGCAACAGAGCAAGACTGTCTCAAAACAAAACAAAACAAAGTTTGCAAATGGGATAACAATATTGTGGTTACGTAGGATAATGTCTTTATTCTTAAAAGGTACATATTGGCTGGGTGCGGTGGCTCACGCCTGTAATCCCAGCACTTTGGGAGGTCGAGGTGGGCGGATCACCTGAGGTTGGGAGTTCAAGACCAGCCTGACCAACATGGAGAAACCCCGTCTCTACTAAAAATACATAATTAGCCAGGTGTGGTGGTGCAAGCCTGTAGTCCCAGCTACTTGGGAGGCTGAGGCAGGAGAATCACTTGAATCCGGGAGGAGGAAGTTGTGGTGAGCTGAGTTCGTGCCACTGCACTCCAGCCTAGGCAACAAGAGTGCAACTCCGTCTCAAAAAAAAAAAGGTACATATTGAAATATTAGGATTGAAATGTCATAATATCTACAATGAGTTCTCAGATGGTTCAGGAAAAGAAAGAAAGGAAGAAAAGGAGAAATAATGAAATATATATGGGAGGATAATGTAGGATAATGTCTTTATTCTTAAAGGTACGTATTGAAATACTAGGATTGAAGTCTCATAATATCTACAGTGAATTCTCAGAAGGTTCAGAAAAAGAAAGAAAGAAGAGGAAAAAGGAGAAACAAGAAAAAAAGAGAAATAAAGAAAAGAAATATATATGGGGAAAGGGGAGAGAGTAAATGTGCTGCGTTTGGCGAATCTTGGTAAAGGGTATACGGGTATTCATTGTGGTATTCTGAAAGTTTGAAATTTCACAAAATAATATACTGCTGAATAAAAAATTGATACAAAACATAACGTTGGTGCTGGATCTTTAACATGATTTCTAAAGCAGTAAAGACTTTGCAAAGGAGTGCCTCCTTTCTTTTTAAAGTGTTTGAAAAAATGCTTTAAAGAAAGCCCCATTCCCTTTAGGCTCATGGGACCCTAATGCATTTTCCCCCATGAAGCTGATTTTTAGGCTGTTAAATAATTGCTGCTGACTCATTTGCTTGTGGTCCCTGGATTTTGTAGTTTAGTCCTGTGATTACTGTTGTCTTGGTGATTAGCAATCTCTTACACTATCAGAGCCGGATTTCATGTCTCTTTTTTCTCCCTCCCTGGAGGCAATTATAACTCATCCCCGGGAGAATCATGAGTGTGAGGACTGGGCAGTGAGAAGGCATAGGATTCTTTTCTATATTTTCATTCCTTTTCTTTTTATTGGCTAGCTGTATCTGTCATAAATAGGTTGAGGGAAATTAAAGTCTTAAGGTGTAATATATTTCTCTGGCACATTCTATTTGCCAACTTAAAATATGCTATATAGACTGTGCACATTCATTGACAACAATTGAGATATGAATTCTGTAATAGAAAATTCTATTTGCGATTGTATAAATGTACACATTGTATTTTCCTTTATAAGGAAGAAACTATTTTTAAAATGTACTATTAAAAGCAGAATTGTTTAAAATGAAATGGCATTACCTTTTGCCTTATCTAAATAAGCAGAATTTAATTTTATAGTGCTAACATTGTTATATTTCGAGCAATAGCAATAACAGTAGTGGAAAAAGAGTGTTGAGTTACCTGTTTCTTAATGAAAAGTTTGGTATGAGGTAGTTTCTGGGGAGTTGGCAGGTGGAAGTCTCCATGAATACATCTTGTTTCTAGGTCAATTCCGCTTAAGAGTGGCACTGAAATTGTGGTGTAAACAGCTTGTAATCCTGTCTGCTTGTTTCAATCCTGCTGTGTTGCTTTGAGGAAGTGCAAATCTCTCAGAAGGTCAATAGTTCAGCTCAATGTGGTCTTTCCTTCCAGCAACATCCCCTTGAATAATATTTGTTGGTGAGAAAGCAAAGAGGACATTGATAAGGAATCAGTATTAACTTGGGGTAAAATATTTATGCACAAATTTAACCGAAAAGCTTATGCAGTTTAATTGAGCTGAATTAAGATTTACCTATTTTTGAGCAAGGTGTAGAGTTGGCGTCTCAGGATTGTCATAATTGCCATGTTTCTTAGGTTTATCTTTTATTTCATTTCATTTTAACTTTTTACTTGGAAATAATTTAAATTTACGGATGGATTTCATTTAGAAAAATTAATACAAAGATCTTGGGTATATCTTTCACCTAGATTTACCAGTTGTTAGCATTTTGCAACACATTTTTTTCCTCTCTCTATATATACGCATATACATATTATTGTTTTGTCATTATTATTATTAGTTTTGTAAACCATTCGAGAGTAGTCACAGAGTTCATGCCCCTTTTCCTTCTCAAAACTTAAAAGTGTATTTTTTTAAAGAACAGGGACATTCTCTTTCATAAACATAGCAAAATAATCAAATTCAGAAAATGTAATATTGCTACAATACTGTGATGTAGTACATAGTACATACTGAAATTTTGCCAGTTATCCTGATAATATTCTCTTTTTTGTTTTGTTTTGAGATGGAGTTTCACTCTTGTTGCCCAGGCTGGAGTGCAATGGCGTGATCTCAGCTTACCGCAACCTCTGCCTTCCAGGTTCAAGTGATTCTCCTGCCTCAGTCTCCCGAGTAGCTGGGATTACAGGCGCATGCCATCACGCCCAGCTAATTTTGTATCATTAGTAGAGACGGGGTTTCTCCATGTTGGTCAGGCTGGTCTTGAACTCCTGACCTCAGGTGATCCGCCCACCTCAGCTTCCCAAAGTGCTGGGATTACAGGCGTGAGCCACTGCGCTCGGCCCCCGATAATGTTCTTCATAGCAACTTTTTCTCCCTTGATCTAGAATCCAATCTAGGATCATATCCCACATTTAGCAGTCAGATCTTCTCTAAACTTTTAAAGTCTGAAACAATTTTTTCACTTTCTGTCTATCATGACATTGACATTTAAAAATAGTACTATAATAATAGTTGTTTAGTAGAATATCCCTCAATTTAGGTTTGTATATTTCTTTTCTTTTAGAGATGGGGTCTTGCTATGTTGTCCAGAGTGGGGTGCAGTGGCTTACTGCAGCCTTGATTTTCTGGGCTTCAGCCGTTCTTCCACCTCAGCCTCCTAAGTAGCTGGGACTATAGTCATGCTTATATTGTGTATACTTGGTGGAGAACACCAGAGAAGCAATGTTGTGTTATTCTCAGTGCATATCAGGAGGCAGCTTGTCCCATTATTGATGATGCTACCTTGAATTACTTGGTTAAGGAGGTAACCGCCGGGCGCAGTGGCTCACGCCTGTAATCCCAGCACTTTGGGAGGCCGAGGCAGGCGGATCATGAGGTCAGGAGATCGAGACCATCCTGGCTAACACGGTGAAACCCCGTCTCTACTAAAAATACAAAAAATTAGCCGGGCGTGGTGGCGGGCGCCTGTAGTCCCAGCTACTCGGGAGGCTGAGCCAGGAGAATGGCGTGAACCTGGGAGATGGAGCTTGCAGTGAGCCGAGATCACACCACTGTACTCCAGCCTGGGCGACAGAGCGAGACTCTGTCTCAAAAAAAAAAAAAAAAGGAGGTAACCTCCATATTTCCCCGTAGTAAAATTATCATTTTTCCTTTTTAATGCAATATGTTTTTTGAAGCTGCTACTTACTAATATTACAATGGCTAAAGGCAATAGTAGAGATTAAAAGTAGTACAAAATTATAAATGTGATACAAAAACAATAATGGTAATTCTATTTCAAATAAATTTAAGAAATCTGATTATTTCAGATTTGGCTGTTGCATGCATAATCTTAATAGGATTGTGTTTGTCTCACATGGAATTGTGTTATATGATCATCCATCCTAACACTTTAAATAAACAATCTATTTAATATGTTCCAACTTTGTGTCTAGTCTTACCCTCACTGGAAATACTTGGAATTGTAGACTGTATAAATACAGTTCTGTATCAATTTTAATTATATTTTATAGGATTTTTCCAATGTGGCTCCTGGAACAGGGCATATCAAGGCATTTGTATTTTTCAATAAATATTTCAAATAATTGAATGCATCTTCCTTAATGCCTACCTGAGAAATCTCAAAAACCAAAGCAAACATGAGTTTGGTCACAATGTGCATACAAGGAACATCATAAAAATAACACAGATCAGAAAAATTTGTTCTATGTCAGTGTTCAAAACATTTTTATTCCCCAAATGATCTCACACACATCAGGCAACCATCCAATGATGCTAAGCAATTATTAGTAATAACAAGGAAGCATCGCTGTGGGTTTGGGCCACCCACAGCCCAAGTTGCACATCATTAGGGCTCCCCTGATGTATTTCTTTGTGGCTTCTTTTCTCTGACCACATCAAAGCCTGAAGCAGAATATGATGATCTAAAAAGATAGACACAGTCAATGTATTGACCTCTGAAATTGGCTGCCTGCAAACTGGCTGCTTCTTGTTTCTGGGAACCCTTCTTAACTCTGTCTCTTAACTCTGTCTGGCTTGGATTGCATTTCAATAGGCTCTGACTTTGTTGGAATGGGGAAGAGGAAAACTGCCACCTTGCAATAATGAGATTGGAATCTTAAGCTTCTCTGTGTTTCAGAATGATGTATCAATATCATTTTGAAGTAGCCTTACATATTCTCATCCCCTTTCACACACAAAGATAACAATAGACAGTATATAGAGTACTCGAATTGGAATATATATATATGTGTGTGTGTATATATATATATATATATATATTTTTTTTTTTTTTTTTTTTTTTTTTGAGAATGGAGTCTCGGTCCTTTGCCCAGGCTGGAGTGCAGTGCCACGATCTCAGCTCTCTGCAACCTCCACCTCCTGGGTTCAAGCGATTCTCCTGTCTCAGCCTCCTCAGTAGCTGGGACTACAGGCGTGCACCACCACGCCTGGCAATAGTCTTGAAAAAGTTAAAATATATTCCAATTTGGTCGGGTGCAGTGGCTTACACATGTAATCCCAGCACATTGGGAGGCTAAGGCAGGTGGATCACCTGAGGTCGGGAGTTCGAGGCCAGCCTGACCAACAAGGTGAAACCCCATCTCTACTAAAAATACAAAAATTAGCCTGGCGTGGTGGCAGACACCTGTAATCCCAGCTACTTGGGAGGCTGAGGCAGGAGAATCACCTGAACCCTGGAAGCAGAGGTTGCAGTGAGTCGAGATCGCACCATTGCACTCCAGCCTGGGTGACAGAGCGAGACTCTGTCTCAAAAAAAAAAAAAAAGACTATCTTTCCCCTTTTCTTTTTAAATTATGATAAATGTTACATGCAAAACATCTGCAATCCTCTAAAGGAATGATCCTAGAAGTAAGTAGGGAATTTATATAGTGTTGCGCCCTAATTTAGTTGGTTTCTAGTAATGCAATCATTATTTTGTTTTGGAGTTTTCTGAACAAATCATAATGATATCATAATTCATAAGTTAATATTCCTGCGTTACAGAGAGCTTTTTTTTTTTTTTTTTTTTTTTTTTGGTTTGAGATGGAATCTCTCCCTGTCACCGAGGCTGGAGTGCAGTGGCGTGATCTCGGCTCACTGAAACCTCTGCCTCCCAGGTTCAAGCGATTCTCCTGCCTAAGCCTCCTGAGTAGTTGGGATTACAGATGTGCACCACCATGCCTGGCTAATTTTTTGTATATTTAGTAGAGACTGGGTTTCACCATGTTGGTCATGCTGTTCTTGAACTCCTGACCTTGTGATCTGCCTGCCTCAGCCTCCCAAAGTGCTGGGATTACAGGCGTGAGCCACCGTGCAGACCGGGAGCTCTATTTTTAACCTAATAATTAAGTTTTAAAATGGACCTTATTTCTCAAGGGTAGATTTTGAGAAAGGGGTAGATTTTAATTACAGGCTGCACGTTAGTTTCGGCAGCCATAACAGAATACCACAAATCTAGTGGCTTAAAACAACATCCATTTATTACAGCTCTGTAGGTCAAAAATCTGGGAATAGCATGGTTCAACCGGGTCTTCAGCTTAGGGTCTCACAATGCCAAAAGCAAGGTTTTGGCAGAGCCTTTCTGGAGGTTCTGGGAAATAATCCACTTTCAATCTCATTTGGACTGTTGGCTGAATTTAGTTTCTTGTGATTTAAGGGCTAAGATCCCCATTTCCTTGCTGGCTGTCAGTCAGGAGCTGGTCTTTGCTGCTAGGGGCTGCCTGCATTCCTTTTCATGCTTTCCATGTGGCTCTCTCTAGCAATGGCAAGTCAAGTCCCTCTTATGCTTCAAATCTCTCTGACTTCTGCCCATATCTTTCTTCTGCTTCCAGCCAGAGAAAGCTCTCTGCTTTTAAGAGCTCATGTGATTAGATTGGGCCCATTCAGATAATTCAGGATGAGTTCCTTATCTTAAAGTCCATAACCTTAACCACACCTATAAAATCCGTTTTTACCATGGAACGTGACATATTTATAGGCTCCAGGGGTTAGGATGGGATATCTTTGGGAGGCTATTATTCGGCTCACCACAGACCGGAAAAAAACAAACAACAGCAACAACAACAAAAAACAAAACAAAACAAAAAAACACCAACAGATTAAATACTCAAGGTTTATCATTAACCTGAGGATTTCCAAACACAGACATCAGCAGCTTTCTCGAATTCATGCATAGCACCTACTATAAAACATGGTACGTGATAGATTCTTCCTGTTTAGCAGGTGAATACAGGAGGTAGGAGTCTTGGAGATGAACAACAGACAAGTCCAGATGTTCTAACATAGATCAGTTAATCAGGGGCTTGGAGGTGAAGATAGGGATAAAGTTGTGGAGTTCTAATCCTAGAGCTTGACTCAGACTTCTAAAGAGTGGCAAACTTTCTGGAAAGGATAGGCATACCTTCTTGAGTCCCTCAGTGATCTGTTCAAGAACAAAAGAGCAACAGCAAATCCTCTGCCAACGTAGGTAGATTTTATTTTTATTTTAAAAAATAGAGATGGGCTGAGCAACTCTGTGTGTCATAAGGAAGAAAAGATTCAAAAAAATTGGTCGGTCACAGTGGCTCATGCTTGTAATTCCAGCACTTTGGGAGGCTAAGATGGGCGGATGACTTGAGGTCAGGAGTTGGAGACCAGTCTGCCCAACATGGTAAAATACTGTCTCAAAAAAAAAAATTAGCCGAGTGATCAGCCTAGTAAGGCAAAACTTTGCCTCAGCCTCCCAAAGTTCTGGGATTATAGGTGTGAGCCATTGTGCCCAGCCCAGGGTTAGATTTTATTTTTATTTATTTATTTATTTATTTAGAAACTGATGTTTATTTTCCATCAACCATTTTTCCATGTTGCTTAAGAGCCTATGCAAGAACAGCTTAAGGCCAGTCAGTGGTTGCTCCTACCCATTCAGTGGCCTGAGCAGTGGGAGCTGCAGACCAGTTTTCTGTGGCAAGCTGAGCACTCCAGTCGTCAGTAGGGAACTGCTGAATAGGCACAGAGGGCACCTGTACACCTTCAGACAAGTCTGCAACCTCAGGCTGAGTGGCAGTGAACTCAGGAGCTGGAGCAGTCCATTCACCCTGAAATTCCTCCTTGGTTACTGCCTTTTCAGCAGCAGCCTGCTCTTCTTTTTCAATCTCTTCAGGATCTCTGTAGAAGTAGAGATCAGGCATGACCTCCCATGGGTGTTCACGGGAAATGGTGCCACGCATGCGCAGAACTTCCTGAGCCAGCATCCACCACATCAAACCCACTGAGTGAGCTCCCTTGTTGTTGCATGGGATGGCAATGTCCACATAGCGCAGAGGAGAATCTGTGTTACACAGCGCAATGGTAGGTAGGTTAACATAAGATGCCTCCGTGAGAGGCTGGTGGTCAGCCCTGGGGTCAGTAACCACAAGAAGCCGTGGCTCCCGGAAGGCTGCCTGGATCTGGTTAGTGAAGGTTCCAGGAGTGAAGTGGCCAGCAATTGGAGTGGCTCCAGTGGCAGCAGCAAACTTCAGCACAGCCCTCTGGCCAGTATTCCCGGAGGATATAACACTGACATCAGCAGGGTTTTCAATGGCAACAACAGCACGAGCTGCCAGCAGAAACTTTTCCCAGGTCCTCTTCAGATTTATGATATAGATGCCATCACTTTTCCTTTTATAGATGTACTGTTCCATCTGGAAGTCAAGATTGGTGCCGCCTAAGTGGGTTCCTGCTGCAAGGAACTTAAGGACATCCTCCTCCTTCATTTGCAGGACATCAAGGGCTCCGGACATTGTGAAAGTTTCCCTTTAAGTTACGACGGGAATCCAGAACAACGCCATATGGACCCCTCTATAGGTAGCGCGGAAAGCCAGGGTTAGATTTTAAATGAGGTTAGATATACTCGGGTTAACACGAACATTACTTTTATTTATCAGTTATTGGATAAAATGTTAAAAATTTAATAAAATATTAACCTCAGATATTCATAATCATCTTGATATGGATGATATAATAGCCAATTCCATTGGCTGGAATAGCTTCACAAATAAGGTCACAGGAAGATCTTCAACAAAGAGAAGAAAAAGTCAAGATATTTTTTGTTTTTTGTTGTTATTTTTTTCCCCAAAAAATAGAACAGATAGAGAAAAGATATATTAAATTAGCTCCTCCTAATTAGAACATTTCTAATTTTTATACAGGCTAAATTAAAGGCTGTTAGGCACTTTAATAGTGTAAAGTCATTTTTGGGGAATATTGATTCAGAAAACCCAGCATTTATGACATATTGATAAGTAAAAGCAGCAGACTACAAAAATAGCATACTTTTATTGCATATGTACATATAAAAAAAATGTGAAGGCATATACCAAAATGGCAACAGTGGTTATGTCTGCCTGGTAAGATTACAGGTATTTAAAAATTTTTTTCTTTGTGTTTCTCTGAGTCTTCAAATTTTCCTTTAGCAAGTATGTATTACTTTCAAAAATAGATAGAATTGTACATAACAAACAAAAAAAATCAAACTCAAGATAGAAAGATTGAGGAGGAAACGGTTCAAGAATGTAATTTTTCATGCTCTTAAATATCTTTACCTGCAGTAATAGATTTTTTTTTTTGCTTTTGCCTGCCAAACACTTCTTCTTTTTTTTTTTTTTTTTTTTTTTGTGATGGAGTCTTGCCTTATTGCCCAGGCTGGAATGCAATGGCACGATCTCAGCTCACTGCAACCTCCGTCTCCCGGGTTCAAATGATTCTCCTGCCTCAGCCTGCTGAGTAGCTGGGATTATAGGCACCCGCCACCATACTCAGCTAATTTTTGTATTTTTAGTAGACACAGGGTTTCACCATGTTGGCCAGGCTGGTCTTGAACTCTTGACCTCGTGATCCACCTGCCTCAGCCTCCCAAAGTGCTGGGATTACAGGTGTGAGCCACCGTCCCCAGCCCAAACACTTCTGATTTATTTACTTAATTAATTTATTTGTGTGTGTGTTTACTTGAGACAAGATCTTGCTCTGTCACCTAGGCTGGAGTGCAGTGGTGTGATCATGGTTCACTGCAGCCTTGGCCTCCCTGGCTCAAGAGACCCTCCCACCTTAGCCTCCTGAGTAGCTGGGACTACAGGTGTGTACCACCATGCCCAGCTGGAGACATCACATCACCTGACTTCAAACTACACTACAGGGCTACAGTAACCAAAATAGCATGGTACTGGTACAAAAGCAGACACATAGACTGATGGAACAGAATAGGGAGCCCAGAAATAAATCTGCACACCTACTACTATCTGATCTTTGACAAAGCTGACAAAAACAAGCAATGGGAAAGGACTCCCTATTCAATAAATGGTGCTGGGATGACTGGTTAGCCATATGCGGAAGATTGAAACTGGACCCCTTACACCATATACAAAAATCAACTCAAGATGGATTAAAGACTTACATGTAAAACCCAAAACTATAAAAACCCTGGAAGACAACGTAGGCAATACCATCCTTCACACAGGAACGGGCAAAGAATTTATGACAAAGACACCAAAAACGATCGTAACAAAAGCAAAACTTGACAAATGGGATCTAATTAAACTAAAGAGCTTCTGCACAGCGAAAGAAACTATCAACAGAGTAAACAGACAACCTACAGAATGGGAGAAAATATTTGCAAACTATGCATCTGACAAAGGTCTACTATCCAGCATCTATAAGGAATTTAAACACATTTACAAGAAAAAAACAAACACCCCCATTAAAAAGTGGGCAAAGAACAGGAACAGACACTTTTCAAAAGAAGACATACATGGGGTCAACAAGCATATGAAAAAAAGCTCAATATCACTGATCATTAGAGAAATGCAAATGAGTTGGGCTTGGTGACTCACGCCTGTAATCCCAGCACTTTGGGAGGCCAAGGCGGGTGGATCACCTGAGGTCGAGACCAGTCTGACCAACATGGAGAAACCCTGTCTCTACTAAAAATAAAAAAAATTAGCCGGGCATGGTGACGGGCGCCTGTAATCCCAGCTACTCAGGAGGCTGAGGCAGGAGAATGGCATGAACCCAGGAGGCAGAGCTTGCAGTGAGCCGAGATCGTGCCACTGCACTCCAGCCTGGGATACAGAGCGAGACTCCGTCTCAAAAAAAAACAAAACAAAAAACAAAAAAACAAACATGACTGGCACATACTGTATAGTCCATTTCTATTTTACATGTATTTATTTGAGTTAACAATGTAGTGAGAGTCTTTTCCCATGTCAGAGTCTTCTTACATGAGGCTCTGGGGTTTAGTCTGCCCAAGGCTGGCAGATAAAAGGGGAATATGGTTCAACAAATTGGGAGGGATATTTGGATTTGAAAATAAGGGCAGATCCTAAAAACAAAAACAGATTTGTATCATTACATTAAAAGAGGTCTGCCATGATCTACTCTGGCATGGTCTGCCACTTATTAACTTCTTGCATTTGAGGAAATTAATCTCAAGTCTCAGAAATCCATAATTCAGAGTTTTTAGTGAGATTGTATTGTGATTTATTGAGTTTAAAACTTCTCCAATGACTCTGCCTCCAGCCTTCCCAAGCTTTTTGCTAAAGCAGCCTACACTTGTCAAAAAGTTACTCTAAATAGCTTGCAAACCACTTGAATCTGCCCCTTTTATGTAGTAAAATTGGTTAGTTTCCCAACAGTAAAGAAGAGGGAAAATATGGATTAGCATCAACCAATGATGCCCTGAGAACAACATTGGCTTTCTAAATCTAGGGCTTTTTAGTAGAAGACATAAGTATTTCCAGCTTAATATAACTGTTAGCTAAGGTTTTCAAATACTAGAAAAAAACAGCATTCTTTTGTTGGCTTTTGTTTCTGCTTTGAGCTCAGGACTATAATTCCTGTCATGCTGGGCCAATCAGGGACCTTGGTAACTTTTCACTAACAAAATCTAGATTTGCAGCCCTAAATGAACACTTTAATTTTCTTCTTCCAACTTTTATTTTAAGTTCAGGGGTATATGTACAGGATGTACAGTTTTGTTACAAAGGTAAACATGTGCCATGGTGTTTTGCTGCACAGATCAACCCATCACCTAGGTATTAAGCCCAGCATCCATTAGCTATTCTTCCTGATGCTGTCCCTCCTCCCACAACCCCACCCTCCGACAGGCCCCAGTGTGTTGTTCCCCACTATGTGTCCATGTGTTCTCATCATTCAGCTGCCATTTATTTTTGTTATTTATTTATTTATTTATTTTTTAGATGGAGTCTCACTGTGTTGCCCAGGCTGGAGTGCAGTGGCGCGATCTTGGCTCACCGCAAGTTCCGCCTCCCGGGTTCACGCCATTCTCCTGCCTCAGCCTCCCGAGTAGCTGGGACTACAGGCATCCACCACCACGCCCGGCTAATTTCTTTTTGTATTTTTAGTGGAGACGGGGTTTCATCGTGTTAGCCAGGATGGTCTGGATATCCTGACCTCGTGATCCGCCCGCCTCGGCTTCCCAAAATGCTGGGATTACAGGCGTGAGCCACCGCGCCTGGCCTTATTTTTCTTTTTTCTTTTCTTTTTTTTTTTTTTGAGACAGACTCTCGCTCTGTCGCCCAGGCTGGAGTGCAGTGGCGTGATCTCGGCTCACTGCAAGCTATGCCCCCTGGGTTCTCGCCATTCTCCTGCCTCAGCCTTCCGAGTAGCTGGGACTACAGGTGCCCGCCACCACGCCCGGCTAATTTTTTGTATTTTTAGTAGAGACAGGGTTTCACTGTGTTAGCCAGGATAGTCTCGATCTCCTGACCTTGTGATCCGCCCGCCTTGGCCTCCCAAAGTGCTGGGATTACAGGCGTGAGCCACCACGCCCGGCCCTTATTTTTTATTTTTAAATTTTATTCATTTATTTTTAGACGGGGTCTCACTCTGTCGCCCAGGCAGGCTGGAGTGCAGTGGCGAGATCTCAGCTCACTGCAACCTCCGCCTCCCGGGTTCAAGCGATTGTCCTGCCTCAGCCTCCCGAGTAGCTGGAATTACAGCCACCCGCCACCACACCTGGCTAATGTTTGTATTTTTAGTACGGAAGAGGTTTCACCATGTTGGCCAGGCTGGTGTCAAACTCCTGACCTCAGGTGGTCTGCCCTCCTCGACGTCCCAAAGTCTGGGATTACAGGCGTGAGCCACCACGCCCGGCCTTCAGCTCCCATTTATAAGTGCAAACATGTGGTATTTGGTTTTCTGTTTCTGTGTTAGTTTGCTGAACACTTTAAATCACAATGTAAAGTAACCTGGAAGCCCTTGTCTTCCAATAAGGCTGGATGCAAGATACATTGTGAGATGGTTATAACCTTCTGCATCTGAGCTTGAACTTGACCCACACTTCTGTGGTCGCTTCCTGGTGAGAGCCTTTTTTATTTCCACTTCAGGCAAAGCAAAGGAATTGCTGGTCACAGACACGTGTGTGTGTGTGTGTGTGTGTGTGTGTTTTAACTGGAGTGAAATATACATAACTATAAAAGTTAAAAATGGCCTGGTGCGGTGGTTCAAGCCTGTAATCCTAGCACATTGGGAGGCCGAGGTGGCGGATCACTTGAGGTCAGGAGTTCAAGACCAGCCTGGCCAACATGGTGAAACCGTCTTTACTAAAAAAAAAATACAAAAGTTAGCTGGGCATGGTGGTGGGCACCTGTAATCCCAGCTACTTGGAAGGCTGAGGCACGAGATTCGCTTGCACCTGGGAGGTGGAGGTTGCAGTGAGCCGAGATCACACCACTGCACTCCAGCCTGGGCGACAGAGGGAGACTGTCTCCAAAACAAAACAAAACAAAAAAGTTAAAAGTTTTATCATTTTAGGCTGGGCATGGTGGCTCACGCCTGTAATCCCAGCACTTTGGGAGGCCGAGGTAGGCAGATCACCTGAGGTTAGGAGTTGGAGATCAGCCTGACCAACATGGCGAAACTCCATCTCTACTAAAAATACAAAAATTAGCCGGGCATGGTTGCAGGTGCCTGTAGTCCCAGCTACTTGGGAGGCTGAGGTAGGAGAATCGCTTGAACCCGGAAGGCGGAGGTTGCGGTGAGCCGAGATCACTCCACTGCACCCAGCCTGGGTGACAGAGTGAGACTCCATCTGAAAAAAAATAAAAAGTTATCATTTTAATCAATTTTTAAGTGTATAATTTTATGGCATTGAGCACATTCATATTACTGTGCAATGGTCACACCATCCATCCCTGAACTTTTTTATGTTCCCCAAATGATACTCCATATCCATTCAACACTAACTCCCTAATTCTGCCCTGCTTCCAGCCTCTGGCAACTCTATGAGTATAGTCAAATTCAGTCAAACTCGAGTCACCTCATATAAGTGGAATCAAACTTTATTTGTCCTTTTGTGTCTGGCTTATTTCACCAGCATAATATCTTCAAGGTTAATCCACATTGTCTCATGTGTCAGAACTTCCTTCCTTTTTAAGGCTGAATAATACTCCATTGTAGGTGCATACCACATTTCCTGTTTATTCATTCCTCTGTTGATGGACACTTGGCTTGATTCCAACTTTTGGCTATTGTGAATAATGCTGCTAATAACATCGGTGTACAAGTATCTGTTTGAGTCCCTGCTTTCGTTTCTTTTGGCTATATACCTAGAAGTGGGATTGCTGGCTCACACAGTAATTTTATATTTAATTTGCTGAGTTATATCCATATCATTTTCCACAGCCACTGCGCCATTTCACATTCCACCAGTAACGCACAAGGGTTCCAATTCCTTCAGATATGTTTTAAAGGACCCACATTCACATTGCCAGACCATCATTTTCACCACCCCAAAAAGCTTTTTTCAAAGTGGCTCCCAAATGCTAGTGTGCATAAGAATCTCCGAAGAAGTATATTAAATTGCAGGTTATTGGTCCCACCCTCAGAGAGTTTCATTCAGTAGGTCATCAGTGGACCCAGGAATCTGCATTTTCAAACGAGTTTTCCCCAGGTGGTTCTTTTCTTTCTTTCTTTTTTTTTTTGAGATGGAGTTTCACTCTTGATGTCCAGGCTGGAGTGCAATGGTGCGATCTCGGCTCACTGCAACCTCCGCCTCCAGGGTTCAAGCAATTCTCCTGCCTCAGCCTCCCAAGTAGCTGGGATTACAGGCATGCGCCACCACACCTGGCTAATTTTGTATTTTTAGTAGAGACGGGATTTCACCATGTTGGTCACGCTGGCCTCGAACTCCTGACCTCAAGTGATCCACCTGCCTCAGCCTCCCAAAGTGCTGGGATTACAGATGTGAGCCACTGCGCCCAGCCTTCCAGGTGGTTCTGATGACAGTGGGTCTATGGGCTACTATTTGAAGAAAAATGAGATAAAAGGTTTGAACTCAGAAATCAATCCACATAAAGCCAAAGCTTTAATTTTTGCCTTTATTTGAATTCAGCCCACTCTGATATGTCAGTGAGTTTTTGGTCTGGGCTTGAGTGATTGAGTGCAGCCTGTGTCAGAAAAATTGATTGCAAGTCATCAAAAAAGAATGCTTTCACTTCTTCAGCTGTCTAAATCTTAATCATGTTTTAATTTTTTTTCTATTTATGCCTTTCTATGTTACCCACATTTTGCAACATTAAACATGTATTACTTTTATAATTAGAAAAATGATTCTCAAATCATTAAGCCGAATGAAAACCCTTTAAGAGCTCAAATATTTACTCTGTGAAGTTTTTTTCATTTCCCACTTCTTTCCTTCCAAGATATATAAATCACTCTGAGTCCATGCCTTCCTGGCATTTAGTTTATAACCCACGAGACTACATTTGTCTTGAAATAACAGTGGTTGCATTTAATAGAGACTTCAGAAAGGCTGGTGAGTCTTTCCAATGGGTGATAGAATTTGCTTTGGAGGCCAGGACACTGGAGTTCAGCATTGAACCCAGAGGCAATTAAATTCAGGGGACTACTAGCTTACTAGAGGCCAAAATGCCAGTTTATTAAATTATAGTAAGAAACAGGACATCAAGTAATCAGGACTACTCATGGTTGGTCAGCACATTCTTTTCCTTGTAGAAATGGGTATCTGGGAGGTCAAATGACTATACCACCAGATGATTATTGGGTGAGCATGGGAGTCAGACCACAAGAAATCAGATGATTAAAATGGCTGCTGTCATAAAGCCACTGTCACCTAACAAAGCCATTCCCCCTCCAGAGTTGTGTTTGCCAAAAGTTCCAGAACACCTAGGCCAGTCAGGAGAATAGCTCATCTCTGGACCACCCTGAAGTTCCACAAATCTTTGGCTCTTGGCTCTCTTTTTTTTCTACACTCCATGCAGAATATCCCCATTCTATTGACTCATCATTTACTTTAAACAAAACTATTGAGCAGATTACTCACATTCCAGGAAGGCTTTCCTGAAGATGCTTCCTCATTGCTCCATATGCATCAGGTACCAGAGCAAGACAAGGATGGGCTATTAGTGTAAAGACAAGATCTGGGTTGAGGGTGGGATGCTGCAAAAATCTGCATAAGATGTCAAGCTTACTTCAAGAGGCAAAAGGGATGTTGGAGGTGTGACCCAAATTGGGTACTGGAGCTGAAAGTTAGGAAATGACAAGCCAAAGGAAGATAAGAGAAACTCCCTGGGTAGATCAGAGGCCTAACCCAGGAGTGCGGAGAGTGTGCTCAGACTAATTCATACAAATATGGCCTTCTGATGATAAATAGAAAGGCTTGCAGAGAACTCAGAGCCTATCTCAGGGATGTGACCCCTCAGCCTTACTGGCCTGGTCTTTGTTTATTGCATCTGACTCTGATGGTTTCCAATTATCTCTATCAACAGCACATTTATAAACCATCTGTTAGGCAACTTCTACACATGGCTAAGCTGATTTATTTTACGTTGATTTTTTGCTCTGAGGGTGACTTTTATTTGACCTTATTCACAAATTCTGAGAATGTATTATTGGGCCCTATAAAGGTTATTTATGTCTGACTACCCTGTCAGACAGGGAGTTTCGGGAGTCCTTTGTGTTCCCACCACCAAAAGCAAGTGATTTCTTGAAAATTAAAAGTTTAGCTGGGTGTGGTGGCTCACACCTATAATCTCAGCTACTCAGGAGGCTAAGGCAGGAGGATTGCTTGAGGCCAGGAGTTTGAGACCAGCCTGGGCAACATAGTGAGACTTTATCTCTAAAAAATAAAAGAATAACAAAAATTAGTCAGGCGTGGTGGCACGTACCTGAAGTTCCAGTTACTTGGGAAGCTGAGGTGGGAGGATTTCTGAACCCAGGTGTTCAAGGCTGCAGTGAGCTATGATCATGCCATTGCATTCCAATCAAAATAACAGAGCAAGACCTTATTTTAAAATTAAATAAAAGAAATAAAGCTAAAAGTTTAATAAAAGTTGGGTGTATAAACAAGTGATGTATTTTCTGGTGGCAGAAGAGGAGTAGCGAGATGACATGGGTATCCATGCCTAACCCAGTTCCCAAAGCACACTCAGTGCTACAGTTTGAATGCATGTGTGTCTCCAAAATTCATATGTTGGAACTTAAACTCCAAGGTAATGGTATTAAGAGGTGATGACTTTGGGGAAATGATTAAGTAAGTCATAAGGGCTTGCAGCAACAAGGTACCATCTTGGAAGCAGAGAACAGCCCTTACAGACACTGAATCTACTGGCAATTAGATCTTGAACTTCCTGGCGTCCAGACCCATAAGGAATACATTTCTGTTCTTATCAATTACCCAGTCTCAGGTATTTTTATAGCAGCATGAACGAACTAAGACACTCTGACCAATTAGTTTCAGGGTTTCTGTGTGTTGCTGCTCACTGTGACAAACAAATCTGTGCATTATTTAGACCACCAAATTCTCCTGAAGTACCATTACATTTGCTTTTGTTTTTTTTTTTTTTAGACCAACTCTTGCTCTGTCGCCTAAGCTGGAGTGCAGTGGCACAATCTTGGTTCACTGCAACCTCTGCCTCCTGGGTTCAAGCGATTCGCCTGCCTCAGCCTCCCGAGTAGCTGGGATTACAGGCGTGCACCACCATGCCTGGCTAATTTTTGTATTTTTAGTAGAGATGGAGTTTCACCATGTTGGCCAGGCTGGTCTCGAGCTCCTGACCTCAGGTGGTCCACTTGCCTTGGCCTCCCAAAGTGCTGGGATTACAGGCGTGAACCACTGCACCTGGCCATTTGCCATTGATTATTAACAGCCTCATTGAAATATAAATAACATACCATACTCATCCATTTAAACTATACAATTTTTAGTTTTAAAAATGTAAACTCATCCATTTAAAGTATACAATTTTTAGTTTTTTAGTGTATTCACAGATGTATGAAACCATCACTACAGTCAATTTTAGAACATTTTTATAACTTCAAAAAGAAATCCTGTACCCTTTAGCTATTGCTCTCCTGTCTAATATCCCCCACTCCAGCCCTAAATAACCTCTAATCTACATTCTGTCTCTATAGATTTGCCTATTTTGGAAATTTCATCTAAATGAAATACAATATGCAGTTTTTGTGACGGTTTTCTTTCATTTAACATAATCTTTCAGGTCGATCCATGTTGTTGCATGTATTAGTACTCCATTCCTTTACACGACCAAATAATATTCCATCATATGAATATATCACATTTTGTTTATCCATTCGTCAGTTGATGAACATTTGGGTTGCTTCCACCCTTTGGCTTTTATGAATAATACTTCTATGAACATTCATGTACAAGTTCTTGTGTGGATGTACATTTTCATTTCACTTGGGTATATAACTAGGAGTAAATTGCTGGGTCCTATGATAATTCTATGACTAACATTTTGAGAAACTGCCAATTTTTTTAGCAAGGCAGCTGCTAAATAGTAACGTATAAAGGCTCCAAATACACCCTTGTCAGTACTTGTTATTAGCTGACTTTTTGACTATAGCCATCCAAGTGGGTGTGGTTTTGATTTATATTTCCCTAATGACTAATGATAGCATCTCTTCATGTGTTTATTGGCCATGTATACATCTTCCTTGGAGAAATGTCTATTCAGATCCTTTGTAACTTGAAGGATCCTTTAGCCCATTCTCACACTGCTAGAAAGTTGGGTTGTCTCTTTATTATTGAGTTGTAAGAGTTCTTTATATATTCTAGATGCAAGTTCCATGTTGGATATATGATTTGGAGAGATTTGCTCCCATTCTGTGAGTTGTCTTTTTACCTTCTGATGGTGTTTTTTTAGGAGCACAGAAGTTTTTAGTTTTGATGAAGTCCAATTTGTCTATTTTTTTTCTTTTGTTGCTCATGCTTTTGGTGCCATAACTAAGAATTCATTGCTAAATATCAGGTCATGAAGGTTTATTCCTATATTTTCTTCTAAGAGTTTATAGTATTAACTCTTACATTTAGGTATTTGATCCTTTTTGAGTTAATTTTTATATATGATGTGAGCTAAGGGTCTAACTTTATTCTTTTGTATGTATATATCCAGTTGTCTCAGCACAATTTATTGGAAAAACAACATGAACATAAGATGTTTTCCCATTTATTTGCATTTTTAATTTCTTTCAATATTGTTTTATAGATTTGGCAGTAAAAATTTTGCACTTTTTTAAGTTATTTATTTACAAGGATTTTATTCTTTTTTATGATAGTGTAAATGGAACTGTTTCATAACTTCAATTTCAGATTGTTTATTATAAGTATAGAAAAATACAATTTTATTTATTTATTTATTTTATTTTTCTTTTATAATTGCCCTGGCTAGAACATCCAGTACAATATTGAATAGAAATGGCTAGAGCAGACACCCTTGTCTTGTTCCTGATGGAAGAAAGCAGGCAGTCTTTCATCATTAAATATGATGTTAGCAGGCTGGGTGTGGTGGCTCTCGCCTGTAATCCTAGCACTTTGGGAGGCCGATGCGGGTGGATTACCTGAGGTCAGGAGTTCAAGACCAGCCTGAACAACATGGTGAAATCCTGTCTCTACTAAAAATACAAAAAATTAGCTGGGCATGGTGGCAGGAGCCTGTAATCCCAGCTACTTGGGAGGCTGAGGCAGGAGAATCACTTGAACCCGGGAGGTGGAGGTTGTGGTGAGCCGAGATCGCGCCACTGCACTCCAGCCTGGGTGACAGAGTGAGACTCCGTCCCAAAAAAAAAAAAAAAAAAATGATGTTAGCTGGGTTTTTTTTCTAGATGCCCTTTATTAGAATGAGGAAGTTATCTTCTATTTCTAGTTTCCTGAGTGTTTTTATTTTTTTTTAATCATGAAATGGTGTTTGGTTTTGTCAAATGCTTTCTCTGTGTTTGTTGAAATGATCATGTATGTTTGTTTTTTATTGCATTGATATGGCGTGTTACTATATTAACTGATTTTCAGATGTTAAACAAACCTTACACTATTGGGATAAATCCCATTTAGTCATGGTATATAATTCTTTTTATATGTTGCTGAATTTGGTTTGCTAGTATTTTGTTGAGATTTTTGGCATCCATATTCTAAGGGATATTGGTCTGTGGCCTTCTTCTCTTGTAGTGTCTTTGTTTGGCTTTGGTATCAGGGTAATTGCTTTAGTCCATTCTCACACTGCTATAAAGACTACGAGACTGGGTAATTTATAGAGAAAAGAGGTTTAATTGACTCACAGTTCTGCAGTCTATACAAAAGGCATGGTTGTGGGGGACCTCATGAAACTTACAATCATGGCAGAAGGTGAAGAGGTAGCAGGCACAATCTCCACATGGCAGTGAAATAAAGGCATTCCTAAATAAACAAAACCAGAGTATGTGTTGCCATTAGACCCACCTTACAAGAAATACTAAAGGGAATTTTTCAGGTGGAAAGCAAGTGACCCCAGATAGTAATCCAAATCCACAAACACAAAAACCAAAGAGCACTGGGGAAGGTAATTATGTAACTATAAAAGATCATATGAATGCCTATTTCTCCTTCTAACTGATTTTAAAAGTAATTGAATAAAACAATATGTATATAATTGTATTATTGCGCCTTGATAGGGTTTGGCTGTGTGTCCCCACCCAAATCTCACGTCGAATTGTAATCCCCAGTGTTGGAGGTGGGGCCTGGCAGGAGGTGATTGGATCATGGGGGTGGTTTCTACAGTTTAGCCTGTATCTCCAATGATTTTACCCATCTCCTTCCAATTGCCTTTCATCACAACCTTCACTAGTTTTGAGAATGCCCTTAGGCCTAAACTTCTCACTCTGTTGCAAATGAAGTCAGTGTCTTTGGAAGGAGATTCAGAGCTCTTGGGTTTATATCCTGTCTCTACCCTCAGGCAAAATTTGAGTCTTGGCTCTGGAACTGCAGGTGGAAGCAATAGTGTGTTTCTCTCTGAATGAAACCCCAGCTTTAGGACCTGAGTACTTGGTATGGGAGGGCAGTGGCTTGAAGTCTCCTTAGTTTGCCTCTCCCCACTTGGAACCTTTACCTTATAAGCTGGGGCAAGGGCAGTTGAGGCCTCAGTATTCTCAGCAATGTTGCACTGAAGGTAGAATTTCCATTGCACAAAGAGGGGCTGGCGGAAGAAGAAAATCCATACATCTTGGCTGAGTTTATTCAGAATAGCCTCAGCTGGAGGTAGCTGAGGACAAGACGAAAAATTCTCACATCCCACTGCTCCTAGCTATCCCTCTGACTAGGAGCTGGGGAGTGGGGAAACTGGGAACCCTGTATTCTTGAATGTAGAAGTCTGGAATGGAGTTTCTATCTTGCTGAGCTGGGATGGTGGAGGGAAGCAGATCTTGGTCTAAATACCACAAATTCTTAGGGAGTTTTAGTAGGTTTTCTTGAATAAATGCTTCCTTATTTGCTGTATGCCCTTAAGACCATTTCCAGAGTCTTTGAAAGGTTGTTTTAAAAAAATAATGTTTCACTTATTATTCTCTGCGAAAGGGGCTGCAGAGCGCTTTACATTGTCATGCTGGAAGTGGAAATACTTGCCTTTGATTTTTACATTGATCCATGATTATTGGTTTTATGTATTTTTTTTTCCTTTAGGCAAAAGTCAAGGTAATGAAGTGAAATAATGCCATAGGCTCAATTGCCTTGATAAATTGGTAGATGAGTTGGAAGAATTTCCAGGGAAAAGGAACTGTAGCTAAGGAGTTAACATGGAAAGAGAACTATGCTCAAACATGGAAACATGGTATCTGGGAGATTGACTGGGTCACCATAGGCTACATTTACCGTCTTTTTTTTTTTTTTCCTTGAGACAGCGTCTTGCTCTGTCGCCCAGGCTGGAGTGCAATGGCGCGATCTCTGCTCACTGCAATGTCCACCTCCCGGGTTCAAGCCATTCTCCTGCCTCAGCGTCCCGAGTAGCTGGGATTACAGGCGTGTGCCACCATGCCCAGCTAATTTTTGTAGTTTTAGTAGAGACAGGGTTTCATCATGTTGGTCAGGCTGGTCTCGAACTCCTGACCTTGTGATCCTCCCTCCTTGGCCTCCCAAAGTGCTGGGATTACAGGTGTGAGCCACTGCGCCCGGCCTTCTTCTTCTTCTTCTTCTTCTTTTTTGAGACAGAGTCTCGCTCTGTTGCCCAGGCTGGAGTACAATGGCACAATCTTGGCTCACTGCAACCACTGCCTCCCAGGTTCAAGCGATTCTCCTGCCTCAGCCTCCTGAGAAGCTGGGATTACAAGCGCTGGCTAATTTTTTTTTTTTTTTTTTGTATTTTTAGTAGAAATGAGGTTTCATCATGTTGGCCAGGCTGGCCTCCAACTTCCGACCTCAGGTGATACGCCTGCCTCAGCCTCCCACAGTGCTGGGATTACAAGTGTGAGTGTTCCCAGCCTATTTCCCTTCTTTTGAGATAAAACTTTAGTAACCAGTTTATATAATGGCTTGACTTACTCCATAGACTTGTGTGGCCAACTTTGTAATATATTTTTCAGGAAGAATTGTTATTTTAATAACATCGATTCTTTCCAGCAGTGATAATGTCAGGGCACTCTTCCTGGACAATGAGTTTTGAATAGTTCACAATAGGGAACTGAGATTAAACTTGAAGGGTTTACCTAGCCTGAGGGTTTATAAAACCTACGCTGTGTTTACTCCCTGTCAAAGATGATCAAAATGGCTTTTGGTTTAGTTCTCTCTCCTCTTAACAAACCTGTTCCTGAGGCCTCTAACTCATCTGATACTTTTTTTTTTTTTAAGAAGGAGTCTCACTCTGCCACCCAGGCTGGAGTGCAGTAGTGCGGCCTCGGCTGGCTGCAACCTCCGCCTCCCGGGTTCAAGTGATTCTTCTGCCTCTCCTGAGTAGCTGGGACTACAGGCGTGCGCCACCATGCCCTGCTAATTTTTGTATTTTTAGTAGAGGTGGGTTTTCACCATATTGTCCAGGCTGGTCTCAAACTCCTGACCTCGTGATCTGCCTCCCAAAGTGCTGGGATTACAGGCATAAGCCACCACGCCCGGCCATCTGCTACTTTTAAAATCAGAAACTAGAAATGAAAGAGCAGGATTGCCATTTCTCTAGTTCTTTGGGAACATTGTCTCTTGGCATGAGGTCATGAATTAATTTATCACAATGATTACGTCTCAGTCCAAGATATTACTGACCTTATGTTTGAAATAAATACCAACCAAAGCATATACATGTGTTGCAGCTATACTAGTAAGTATGACAGAATTCAAAAAAATTCTCTGAAGACAGTCTCCTCTGAGACATATCTTGGCAAAAATAAGGGAGTATATGGCTTCCTAAGGGTGCGTGCCAGAAATAATATAAGCATTAATGCCACTCTTTTTCCTGGGTAATAAGAATGTGTGTGCTGATGGGTAGAGCAGGTAGAAGGCCTTAATGCCAGTTACCTGGTTATTGATTCTGAAATTTCACTTTGACCCTTCGAACTGTCCAAGAAATTTCTTCCAGAAGCATGGCCACAAATAAGTAAACAACAGCAACAAAAAACAAATAAACCTCATTGCAGTTAAAAAAAAAAATCAATTCTCTATTGGAATGAATTCCCTGGTGAAGTGGTTAGTAGACAATAAAAGCCTCTACAGAATTGCTGTTTCCTTCCAAAGATTTTTTTTGTTGTTAAAGCTACAAAAATCATCCTCTTAAAATGTGTTTTTGAAAAAATAAGGTGGTAACAAATTTTGATGTTTTAAAATTCCATTAAAATGCCAACTGATTTCTTTCAGGCATGGCTTAGTTTGTTCAGCCTCCAGAGCAGTACTAATTTTTATTATTTGCAGTGCAAGCACTCACATTTACAGAGAATTATAGGCACGCAGTTATATTTAAAGTGAATTTTATTTAAGTATTGAAGGGTATGGAATTATATTCATTGAAACATAATTAAAGTACAGAGACATGTAATAATAAGTGGGTGGAAGTATGTGCAATAATAATTCAAGGTAATCACTGCGTTATGATTGTGTTGTAGATTAGAGCAGAATATAATGAGGTCTCCATTTAATGAGAGCACTTTAATTCTGAACCAGATTAGAGGCAAAGGGTACTTCAGAGAAGTGCCAGTTCCTATTCTTACTATAGAAGCAGGCGAAAATAGTATTCTGAAAAGATTCTAATTGGTGTTTAGGAGTAGCCGGTGAAATCAGACATAGAATTCCAAACTCTCACTCTGTCACTTTGTTGTATGTACACAGGATAGAGTCCCTAGGCTAAGATCGTGCAAATAATTCCTTAACGGAGCATGTGAGTCTGTCCCAATGACTCCCCATCTATCTCTCCTACTTTGGTTCACCTTATTCCTCCACAAAAAACTGTTGCTCTTGCCAAACATCTTTGGCCTTGGCACTGGAAATACCATGAACACATCCTTCAGAGCATGTATGGCAGGGCCACTTGGTGCTGTTAAAACTTGGTGAAATACTAGCCCAGGAGTTAAGGAGTTAATCAGGAAGATTTTTCTGAGCTACTCTGGGTCCAAGCCACTCAACCCGGTATCTCATCACACTCTGATTCCCAAGGGGCTTTGAATTCAGACTTCCAGCTTTCTTTTGGTCACCCTATCCATGCTGCCAGCAACCCCCCTAAAATGGCTGCCAGGGTCTTCTTGTATGAGACAATGATACTCTGTTCTGGCCCTCCTAAGACAGTGCCTAGGCTGTTTCTGTCCCTTCCAACCTATGGCTCTGCACAGCCCTGTGTGCCCAGAAGCCAAACCCATCCTCCCTTCTAATTCCCTAACAAGAGCAGTTTCCCAACCGAGGCTCCTCGGGGAGCCCTTAGGCCTCAAAAGTCACTTCTATCCTTGAATTCCTCTAACTCTAATTGTCTGTGGGACTCACAGGACAATTTGTGGATGGATGCTGAAGTAATATATCACATGCTTGTCTTTCCACTAATATTGTAAGCTCTCTGTCAGGAGAATTCCTTCAAGGCTCTTTGTATCTTCAATGACTAGCACAGTGCTGATTGCCTAGAGGTAATTAGAGTAGTGGTTAAGGGCGTGGGCTCTGTCTGCGCCAGATTCATTGCAAAGGGTGAATATAGACTGGCATATGCGACCTTAACCAAGTGATCAGAGTTAATATGGCCAGTAATGGGATAAACAGATGTGTGCCTCCTGATATGCGGCACAGAGACAAAACATCACATTTGTGGCACTCTTGCCAAAAATGGATAATCTGAGTCCAAGCAGGAGGAAACATCAGACAAACCAAATTGAAGGGATGTTCTGTAAAATAACTTGACAATCACTTGTCAAGATCATGAAGGACAAAGAAAGACTGAGGAAATACTCAAAGTTAAAAGAGACTAAAGTAATGTGACAATTGAATGCAATGTGTGATCACAGATTTGATCCTGGTCTGAGCCAGAAGATTTTTTTCTATAACAGACCTAATTGGAAGAATTGGCAGAATCTAAATAAGGTTGAAAGATCTTACAATGGTATTATTTCAATGTTCATTGACAGTACTGTGACAATTATACTGTGTTCATGTAAAAGAATGTCTTTGTTTGTAAGAAATACACACTGAATTTTTTAGGAGTAAAGAAGCTTCCTGTCTGCAATCTATTCTCAAATGATTAAAAAAAAAGATTATATATATTATGTATGTATGTAATATATTACACACATAAATATATATGTATGTACATATGTATTACATAAGCATATAATATATACACACAAAGAGAAGGATACAGCAAATTACGGTAAAATGCTAACATTTGGAGAATCTGAGTACAGGATATATGGATTTTTTTTTTTTTTTGAGACAGTCTCACTCTGTTGCCCAGGCTGGAGTACAGTGGCACCATCTTGGCTCACTGCAACCTCCACCTCCTGGGTTCAAGCAATTCTCCTACCTCAGTCTCCCAGGTAGCTGGGACTACAGGCATACGCCGCCACACCCAGCTAATTTTTGTATTTTTGGTAGAGACGTGATTTCTCTATGTTAGCCAGGCTGGTCTTGAACTCCTGACCTCAAGTGATCTGCCTGCCTCGGCCTCCCAAAGGGCTGGGATTACAGGCATGAGCCACCGCACCCAGCCTGGAATTCTTGATACTGTTCTTGCAATTTGAAATTATGTCAAAATAAAAGGCGTTTTGTTTGTTTTTGTTATTTTTTGTAATATTGACTCTGATATCAGATTCCCTGATTGGAATCTTAGCTTTGCCACTTACCAGTTGTATGACCTTAGGGAAGTTATGTAAGCCTTGCTACACTCAGTTTCCTCATCTGTATTGTGAGGATAATAATAGTGCTGACTTGAAGAGGCTGCTGTGAGAATTAAGCCCCGAAATGTGCTCAACATGTTGCCAGCTCAGAGTAAGCGCTTGGTGAATGACAGCTTCCATGATTAAATGACTCAGTTCATATTTCCTGCTACTTAGGATAGGGACGATATTGGGGCATCTTGACTTACTAGGATCAAGAGGGAACACCATAGGTCATGAGTCTCTTGCCTACTTCCAAGGGGCCAGATAGCTGCTATGGCCACTGGAAGCACATGGGGGGCTCTTGTCCCTAACTTTTAAGATCATTAGGATGGATTAAAGAGGGCTTAGTTAGCTTTGGGCCCCAACCCAGGGCTCAAACACAGTAGGTTAATCACTCTACAGATAAGTGACATATCGGGCCCATCAGGACTCCATCAGACCCATTCTGAGAATGAGCTTTAACACATTGCCAGGTGCAGCATGTGTGCTTTAGACTGGATGCAGAAATTCTTGTCTTTTACCCATGAGAACTTCAGTTCCAACAGAGAGCACTTCTGAATAGCTCAGAATCTCATTTGTTTCGTTGATCCTGAGTTCTAAATTCAGAGTGATGTCTATATGGAAGAGAGAGGAATAATTATGGAATCATCTAGACTAAATCCCTTATTTTACTAAAGAGGAAAGTCACTGTGTGTGACATGTTTGAGATGACTCCGTGGGTTCTCAGCACAGCAAGGGCTGGGACAAGTTTCCTAACTCTCATGTCATTACCCTTTTCACTAGACCACTTTGCTTTGCAGGATTGCAATTGTGAGGCAAGGAACTCAGAGAGAGGAAGATATGGGCCAGGCGTGGTGGCTCACGCCTGTAATCCCAGCACTTTGGGAGGCTGAGGCGGGCAAATCACTTGAAGCCAGGAGTTTGAGACCAGCCTGGCCAATATGGTGAAATCCCGTCTCTACTAAAAATACAAATATTAGCCGGGCGTGGTGGTGGGCACCTGTAGTCCCAGCTACTGGGGAGGCTGAGGCAGGAGAATCGCTTGAATCCGGGAGGCAGAGGTTGCAGTAAGCCAGAATGGCGCCACTGCACTCCAGCTTGGGCAACAGAGCGAGACTCCATCTCAAAAAAAAAAAAAAAAAAAAAAAAGAAGAAGAGAGGAAGATATGAAGGGAACAGCAGGAACAGGTGGCAACGCTCTCTCATGATAGGCTTGTGCCAGTCAGAACTAAAGGGCTTCTCTGCTGAAAGACATGGGGTTTTCGAGGATCCCATGTCACAGTGATACAGGAAAAGTAAGACAGCAAAATATGCTGAAATTTGGACAGTAGTTCTCTGTAGGCCCAGGTGGTGAATTTAATGTTCCCTCAAATTTACTTGTGTTTTTACTTCACTGACCAAAATAAAGTGTCTGGATTTCATTACACAGTTTGCTCCTCTGATTTTTATATCGTCTTTCTTTTTTCTTAATCAAGGGGCTTATTACCATTTTCTCTGTTCTAAGTTTCTGTCACATTACTTCAACAGTCTTCCTAGTTTCTGCTTTGCTATGATCATCTTGGACTTGAGATATTGAGTGTGGCTTTGGTGTGAAATTAACAGCTCATCTTGACTCACTCAGGGAGTGGAGGACTGCTGTAGAAGGAAAATCAGAGTTTACTTTTGTTATTGATTAATAAACCTATTTCCAAAACAACTTGAATATAGACTTGAAAAACCATAGACCTTTGGGGCTGGATTATTTTTAGAGCTGAACTCACCCAATGTGGGAATTCTTTGTTGCCTCTAACACTTGAAAGTAGGGACAATTGATTTTTTTTTTTTTTTTGACAGAGTCTCGCTCTGTCACCCAGGCTGGAGTGCAGTGGCACGATCTTGACTCGCTGCAACCTCCGCCTCCCAGGTTCCAGCGATTCTCCTGCCTCAGCTCCCCCACAAATAGCTGGGATTACAGGCAAGTGCCACCACACCCGACTAATTTTTGTATTTTTAGTAGAGACAGGGTTTCACCATGTTGGCCTGGTTGGTCTTGAACTCCTGACCTCAGGTTATCCAACTGCCTTGGACTCCCAAAGTGCTAGGATTACAGGCGTGAGCCACCGCACCCGGCTGGGACAATTGATTTTTATGAAATCCTCCCTGGAAGGAAGGCAATACAATTAACAGAAAAATAAGCAACTGGCAGTCTGGAATAATTGTTTTTCCTTTTCATTATAAGGCTACTACTTTGAGGGAGGGTCTCAAGGCTGAAGAACTAAGAGAGAAACTGATGGCAACCAAACTCTAGAATGCTCAAAAAAAGCAATCTGTTTTGACTGAAGCGTTCACCCGAAAGAGAGCAAAGCAGATTTCTGAATTTACTATGAGGCTTGTGTTATTTGCTTGGCAAGGTGTTAAGGCACATTTTAGAATCTTGCCTAGGCATCCAATGCAGGCAAGTGTCTTTACTTTGAGATAAATATATATATCTCCAAAATATCAGGAATCAGCACCTCTGAATTTGAATTTAGAAACATTGGTATTAGAGAAAAAGCAAATAAACATATCCCCAATCCAGACGTTTGACTCTTAGCTCTCAGATCTGAAGATAATCTCTTAAGGAAAACAGTTAGAGACCTAAGCTTTTAGGTTCTGTCTTGGTAAGAGTGATGCCCTTCTGTATAGAAAAATCACAAAATTCTAAGACAATTAAATTTTTTTCTTCAATTTAATGTGAAAAATTCTGCGAGAAACAGGAACCCTTTGTTTCCAACAGAAGTATGCTGCCTGCCGCTTGTCCTCCAGAGCAGACACCCAAGGGTAAAGGATCCCCAAAGGGTCAGCTGCCTTCAGATCTTTCTTCACTCTGGATAGTGCGATGGGCAGAACCATTGACAGCAAACACCGTTCAAGGGTCACTGTTTGCTCAGGGAGAAAATCGAGAAGGAACAATTGCATGGAAATCAGAGTGCCCTGTTACGTTTCAAGAGGCAAGTTTAAAAAATTAAGAATGGGGCTGGGCCCGGTGGCTTATACCTGTAATCCCAGCACTTTGGGGGGGCCAAGGCGGGTGGATTACTTGAGGTCAAGAGTTCGGGACCAGCCTGGCCAACATGGTGAAACCCCATCTCTACTAAAAATACAAAAATAAGCAGGGCGTGGTGGTGTGTGCCTGTAATCCCAACTACTCGGGAGGCTGAGGCAGAAGAATAGCTTGAACCCGGGAGGCGGAGGTTGCAGTGAGCTGAGATCGTGCCACTGCACTCCTGCCTGGGCAATAGAGTGAGATTCTGTCTCAAAAAAAAAAAAAAAAGAATTAAGAATGGCAAATAAGGATATGAAAATATGCTCCACATTGTATTACATCAGGGAAATGCAAATTAAGGTAACATCAAGATACCACTATGTACCTATTAGAATAGCCAAAATCTAGAACACTGATAACACTAAATGCTGGCAAGGATGTGGAACAACAGAAACTTTTATTCATTACTGGTGGGAATGCAAAATGGTACAGCCACTTTGGAAGACAGTTTGTCAGTTTCTTACAAAACTGAGCATACTTTTACCATATGATCCAACAATTGTACGGCTTGATGTTTAACCAAAGGAGTAGAGAACTTATGGACACACAAAAACCTGCACATGAATATTTATGGCAGCTTTATTTATAATTGCCAAAACCTGGAAGCCACCACAATGTCCTTCAGTAGGGGAGTGGATAAATAAACTATGGTACATCCATACAAGGAAATATCATTCAGCTCTAAAAAGAAATGAGCTATCAAGCCATGAAAAGACACAGAGGAAACTTAAATACATATTGCTAAGTGAAAGAAGCCAATCTGAAAAGGCTACAAAGTGTATGATTCCAACTGGAATTGTATCATTCAATTCTGGAAAAGGCAAAAATATGGAGACAGTATAAAAAGATCAACGGTTGCCAGGGGCTGGGGGTGGGGTGGTGGAGGATGAAAAGGCAGAGCACAGAGGATTTTTAGGACAATGAAGCTCCTCTGTATGATACTATAATGGTGGGTTGTCCAAACATGGTGAAATGGTGAAATGGTGGGTTTCACCATGTTGGCCAGGCTGGTCCCGAACTCTTTACCTCAAGTAATCCACCCGCCTTGGCCCCCCAAAGTGCTGGGATTACAGCACTAGAATGTACAGCATTAGAATGTACGGCACCAAGAACAAAACCCAATGTAAACTATAGACTTTGGGAGATAATGCTGTGCCAATGTTCATCACTTGAAACAAATGTACCTCTCTGGTGATGGATGTTAACAATGGCGGAGGCTCTACTTGTGTAGGGGCAGGGGGTATGTGAGAAACCTCTGTACCTTTTGCTCAATATTGCTATAAACCCAAATCTGCTCTAAAAAGTTTAATTCATTAAAAAAAAAAAAGGAATTAAGAACTCGGTTAGGTGACCATGACATAAAACTAAATTTGGAAAGTTATGGATGTGGAGCAAAACAGACATCTGAATATCTCAAAATGCCAAAATGTCTTTTTGCTTGCAAATCTGGCTTGGTCCATTCCATTTTATTCCTTTTGCCTCAATCTGGATTCAGGATCTCATGACCTTATTCTGAGCCATTGCAATAGCTGGCTAAGTGGTCTTGAGTCTCTCTTTCATCTGCTCCAAATTCCACACTGCTGTCAGGATCTTTTATTGAAATGAAAAAAGAAACTTTGTGAAAAATTGGAGGCAGCAAGGATGTCCAATAGCAGGAAAATAGTTGGAGGCACTTTGGTTCAACCATGTGAGGAAGTGTTTGTAGCCATTGAAGGCTGAGCTTTGGAAAAGTTCATGGGCTGGGCGCGGTGGCTCATGCCTGTAATCCCAGCACTTTGGGAGGCCGAGGCTGGCAGATCACCTGAGGTCAGGAGTTTGAGACCTGCGTGGCCAACATGGTGAAACCCCGTCTCTGCTAAAAATACAAAAATTAGCTGGGCGTGGTGGCAGGTGCCTGTAGTCCCAGCTACTTGGGAGGCTGAGGCAGGAGATTTGCTTGAACCTGGGGGGCGGAGGTTTGCAGTGAGCCGAGACTGTGCCATTGCACTGCAGCCTGGGTAACAAGAGCGAAACTCCATCTCAAAAAAAGAAAAGTTCATGATCTGGCGAATGGTCATGATATAGTACTGGGGAGTGGAAGTGGTGTGGCCTGTGTGATCTCAATCAGGTCACCTGGATTTATGTATAAACTTAGCTATGCCTGTCATATTTGGGAAGGTGAGAAGGCAGTGTTTATTACCAAAAAGAAAATCTTAGTATAGACCAGACTTTCTCAGCTTGGGTCCTGTGAGAATCAAACCCTAAGGTATCTGTAATGGTTAATTTTATGTGTCAGCCTGACTGGGCTAAGGAATGCCCAGGTACCTGGTAAAAACATGATTTTGGGGTGTGTCTATGAGAGTGTTTCTGGAAGAGATTAGCGTTTGAATTGGTAGACTGAGATAAAGAAGATCTACCAGGCCAGGTGTGGTGGCTCACGCCTGTGATCCCGGCACTTTGGGAGGCTGAGGCAGGTGGATGGCTTGAGCTCAGGAGTTCAAGACCAGCCTGGGCAACATGATGAAACCCCATCTCTGCTAAAAATACAAAAATTAGCTGGGCGTAGTGGTGCACACCTGTAATCTCTGCTACTCAGGAGGTTGAGGCACAAGAATCACTTGAACCTGGGAGGCGGAGGTTGCAGTGAGCCAAGATCATGCCATTGCACTCCAGCCTGGGTGACACAGTGAGACTCTGTCTCAAAAATAATAATAAAAAAAAGATCTGCCTTTACTAATGTGAATGGGCAGCATCCCCTCTGTTGAGGGCCTAAATAGAACAAAAAGATGGAGGAAGGGAAAATTCTCTTTCTTTCTCTTTGAGCTGGAGCATCTATCTTCTCCTGCTCTTGGACATTGGGGCTCCTGGTTCTTGGGCTTCGGACTCAGAAACTGATACCAGCACCACCCCTCTACTTTGGTTCTCAGGCCTTACACCACCAGCTTTCATGGTTCTCCAGCTTGCAGACAGTAGATTGTGGGACTTCTCGGCCTCCATCATTGCATGAGCAAATGTCCATAATATATCTTCTCTTACATATTTATATATATCTTATTGGTTCCATTTCTTTGGAGAACCTCGACCAATACAGGATCTACTGTATGTGTTAAATAAAATTTAGAGGAAGCCATTGTTTTGGACTGAGCTCCTATGCTAGGCCCAACAGATCAGATCAAACCAGGTAGGAGTTACTCTTGCTAGATGCTATATAGTCAAATTGAACTTTAAAATGAACTGGTTTTCAAAACAAACAAACAAACAAAAACCCCCCACAAAAAACCAGGAGATTCACGGCAACCAATCAGAAGGGGCCTAATATACTTGAGTCAGCATGATAAGGAAGTCCCCTCTGTTACTGCCCTATAAGGAAAATAACTTTGAAAGAACCGCCGGGCGCGGTGGCTCACGCCTGTAATCCCAGCACTTTGGCAGGCTGAGGCGGGCAGATCACAAGGTCAGGAGATCGAGACCATCCTGGCTAACACGGTGAAACCCCATCTCTACCAAAAATACACAAAATTAGCCGGGCATGGTGGCGGGTGCCTGTAGTCCCAGCTACTCGGGAGGAATGGTGTGAACCCGGCAGGCGGAGCTTGCAGTGAGCCGAGATGGTGCCACTGCACTCCAGCCTTGGCAAGAGTGTGAGACTCTGTCTCAGAAAAAAAAAAAAGAAAGAACCAATCCCCTTTTTGTCTCCTGTTTCTGCTTCTTCAGCTATTTTCTGCCTATAAAGCCAACTTCCTCTGCTCAGCTTGGCAGAGTGCTTTCTCTAAATCATTTAGATGAGATGCTGCTCAATTCATGAATCACTGAATCACTAATAAAAGCCAATTAGGTCTTTAAACTAAATTTGTTGAAATTTTATTAAACATGTGTAATAAATTTATTTCTCTCCAATCTCTCTAGAATGGAGCTAGCTATATACCATCTTTGGGAGAATTGAATAAATAATCACTTGAGTCATTTTCTATTGCATGATTTAGAAGAGGATCTCCAGGCTGGGCAACTGTGGCTCACGCCTGTAATCCCAGCACTTTGGCAGGCCGAGGTAGGCGGATCATGAGGTCAGGAGATAGAGACCATCCTGGCCAACATGGTGAAACCCTGTCTCTACTAAAAATACAAAAATTGGCTGGGCGCGGTGGCTCATGCCTGTAATCCTAGCACCGTGGGAGGCTGAGGCAGGTGGATCACCTGAGGTCAAGAGTGTGGGACCAGCCTGGCCAACATGGTGAAACCCCGTCTCTACTAAAAATACAAAAATTAGCCGAGCGTGGTGGCACGTGCCTGTAATCCCAGCTACTTGGGAGGCTGAGGCAGGAGATTTGCTTGAACCTGGGGGGCAGAGGTTTGCAGTGAGCCGAGATCATGCCACTTCACTCCAGCCTGGGCGAAAAAGCGAAACTCCGTCTCAAAAAAAAAAAAAAAAAAAAAAATTAGCTGGGCGTGGTGGCACGTGCCTGTAATCTCAGTTACCGGGAGGCTGAGGCAGGACAATCACTTGAACCAGGGAGTTAGAGCCTGCAGTGAGCCGAGATCGCGCCACTGCACTCCAGCCTGGTGACAGAGCAAGACTCCGTCAAAAAAAAAAAAAAAAGAAAAAAAGAGGATCTCAAGTTTTAGACCAGCATACAAACTCATAGGGTCCAGACGATGGGACTAAACAGTCTTTTACTTTTGCCATCAAGTACGTCATCATCAGAGTTATCCTTAGGCAGGCATCAAAAGCTCCCTTTTGGTCTCTCCCTCAAGGTCTTCAATGCCACAATCCCCTGAGTATATATTTATTTATTTATTTATTTATTTTTGAGACTGATTCTCATTCTGTCACCCAGGCTGGAGTGCAGTTACACCATCTCGGCTCACTGCAACCTCCACTTCCCAGGTTCAATTGATTCTCTTGCCTCAGCCTCCCGAGTAGCTGGGATTATAGGCACCCGTCACCACGTCCAGCTAATTTTTGTATTTTTAGTAGAGACAGGGTTTCACCATGTTGGCCAGGCTGGTCTGAAACTCCTGACCTCAGGTGATCCCTGAGTCTTTATAACCCTCTGACTGACATCCTCTCCCACCCCAGTTCTTAGTTCCCAGGTGTAGGTTGACTATGAACTCAGGTCTTAGAGTGATGTGGCAGAGGTTGGACCAAACACCAGGAATAAAATATCAAAGGGAAAAAAGAATTCTATAGGAAGGATAGAAGCCATAGGAATGTTTAAGGTGCTAGAAATGGTGAATAAAGGATCATAATGAGATACAATATTATTTCTCCACTCATTGATGTGTTCATTCATTCATTCATTCAACAATATTTACTAAGAAACTACTAAGTGGCAGGCAGGTGTTGTGCTGGGCACCAGAGATACAGTGATATGAGTAAGATAGATGTTACTGTAAGCCTGTTGGCAAACAAATTACAGTCTAGACAAGGTAAACAAAGGAAGAATAACAAGGCTTTACACATTTCACAAGAAAATCTCATTTACCCCAAACATTGCAGACAGGCAAGAGAAAATAAGTAAGTTGGGACCAGATCGCCCAATTGACATTTGCTGATTCAGGCAACTCTCACTGACACAAAAGTCAAAAAGAATATATGGGGCACGGTTTCCTTGCAGAAGAGGTGGGAAATCCCTTTATTGGCAAACCTTGGCTTCTGTAAGAAATAGCAGAGCCAGAGTGGGCATGTCAACTATATGCCATTGTGCGCTTAACTGGTCAAATCACTTCTGGGCTAGGTGTGTTTGGCCTGCTACAGCTGCTTTAGGGAGCTGTGGTAGATGCTTTTTGTATCTTGTGTCATATCCCTCACCTCCAGCTGACATGGACAGGCCTTGAGCTCCAGTGCTTCTTGGCTTCTCTAAATAAGGGCTTTGGCCAGGCCTGGTGGCTCACGCCTGTAATCCTAGCACTTTGGGAGGCCGAGGTGGGGCGTATCACCTGAGGTCAGGAGTTCAAGACCAGCCTGGCCAACATGGTGAAACCCCATCTCTACAAAAATACAAAAATTATCTGGGCGTGGTGGCGGGCCCCTTTAATTCCAGCTACTCACGAGGCTGAGATAGGAGAATTGGTTGAACCCGGGAGTTTTATTCATTACCATAATGAACATTGGTTCTTCTTTGTGGGAGCTGGGTGGGGGGCAATGCAAATTACATGCAGAACAAACACTCAAATTCAGGATGATCTTCTCAGTTTCCCCTTTCCATCGATTCAGTGCCCATCTCACAAGGATGGAGAAAAATGGCATCTGCTTGTCCCTCTTCTTTTCTCCCAGAGGTGCTTAATTCTTGAGCAAAAGTATTTGGCCCTTTTAGAAGGTAGGATTCCTCTATTTGCATGGTAGTTGAGTGAGAATATTTCTGTGAGTGGAAAATCAAGAGCAAGCAGGCTGGCTCTTGGAGAGGGGGATGGGAGTAATGTGGTCCTACCTGCACTGAGCTAGGATGGCCATCACCATGATCCAGGCACATGGAAACCCGCTCTCATTCCTCCTGCTCAAGGTTACGCTGCCATGCTGTCCGTGCCCCATTACCTCAAAAAAGCCAAACCATCTATCTTCTGCTCATGGAGTGAGAGGTATTGTCCCTCTCATGAAACCCACGATTTGCTTTTTTACTTGGACAATCAACTTCTTGCCCATGAGGCAAAGAATTAGTCTTACTTCATTGGCCTTTGAGTCCTCTTTTCTGCAAAAGTTAATAGCTGGTCTATCTTTGGTTTGGATGATAATTCAAAGGAAAGACATTCATTTGCTTCCTATCTTACAAATCAAGCATTCCTGACTCTGAAATGATTTTCTGGGTTCAATGTCTCAGAACCATAATAATTGACTTGGCAATATGAAAAGTCATTTACAAGGAAAGTATGATGAGGCTCCTCTTCATTTGATACTAGCAATGTCTTCCATAAATCTTGCTTATTAAAACAATGAGTCTCTCATAATATCTATGCAATTTTCAAATGAGATGGTCATGAAATTGTTATAAAATATTAAAAATCTATTCTCTTCTGATGATAATGATGCAAATATTGATGTAGGCCCACTAAGATACACCAAGCACATGCTCATCAAAATAGATAGATGGTGATATTGAATATTTCTTCATACCATAGATAAACAAGATTATGTGCTTTTGTTGTATTTTTTCTTAGTCTTCTCTGTTTAGGAGAGACATCTTTCATGTTTATGAGTGTGATGTTCATATGTCTTCCCATTTTTTATGTTGAGGTTTCTATATAATGTTTTCATATATTCACTCCTCAACAAAAATATACATACAAGGCAATATGCTAGGTGCTTTAGGAAATAAAAATTCAACAAAATGGCTCTTAATGCTCCAGAGTTTACAATTGTGGAGTGAGGATGGGGAATAGGGTAAGGATATAAAAAGACAGCAAACCAAAATGGCACCCAGGACTGAACAAATGTGAAATAAAGGTGTGATCATTGTGCTATGACAGTGAAGAAAAAGGAGCAATTACTTCTAGTTAAAGTATCAGGGAAAACTCATGAAAAAACTAGTAATTCACCCTGAACAATGAAAATCGCCATTTGCAAGCAGCTATCCGAGCCTCCCTCAACAACATAGGAAGTCATCTTTTCTAAAACTGTCCCAATTTCCTCCTTAAAAATGAACTTGGCAGTGACCTCGGTTGCCATTCAGTAGAAAAGTAATCAGAAGTTCTATCATAATAGAGCAGAAAATGAGGGAATTTATGTGGAATTTATACTTTACAAAGCCCAAAATGACTAACAACTTTAAAGCATTTATCATGATTACTCTTATTTTTAGAGCAATCTTATTTAAAACCTTATTTTCGATGTCATTAATGTAGTTGAATATGAAGGGCTACTCGGTGACCCTGGGGCACTTTTTTGTGACCCAGAGCTCTCTCAATTCCTCTCTCAGGCTGGGTTCTCTGAAGTTGTCACCGCAGCGGCTTCTGCCTGGTCCTTGGCTCTGGGGATCTTGTTCTGATGAAACCCAAACTTGCTACGAGGCAATATTGCTCTCAGTGGAGCTTCCTCACTGCTGGGCCTCTGGGAAGGGATAGTCACTAATTAAGCCCAGTCACCTCTTCTCTTCCTTTTCTTCCCATCTCACATTCATCCAAAAATAAGCACCTTGTCAGCATAGTCACACAACTTGATGCATTTGGGAAGATGCCAGAAAGGGTTAGTAGCTCGTTAGAATAATTAGGAGGGAGTGAAACAAGGTCTGGAGTGGCCCTATTAAGAAGCTTGATCTAGGCCGAGCATGGTGGCTCACGCCTGTAATCCCAGCACTTTGGGAGGCTGAGGCTAGTGGATCACCTGAGGTCAGGAGTTCGAGGCCAGCCTGGCCAACATGGTGAAACCCGGTTCTACCAAAAATATAAAAATTAGCCAGGCGTGGTGGCGCACGCTTCCCAGCTACTCAGGAGGCTGAGACAGGAGAATCGCTTCAAACCAGGAGGCAGAGGTTGTAGTGTCCACCCTGGCTGACAGAGCCAGACTCCATTTCCAAAAAATAAATAAATTAAAAACAAAAAAAACCAAAAAAAACTTGATCTAACAATACCTGTTGTCCACTGTGGTGTTTTAAAATATTCCCACAAACTCTTGGACACTACAGCCACCAAAGTGGAGTCTATTCCCTGCCCTTGAATGTGGGCTGGCTTTGGTGACTTGGTTCTAATGAAGAGAATATACAGGAAGTGACATTGAGTCATTGTTGGTGCTGGGTCATAAAAGGTGGCACCTTCTGCCAGGCTCTTGCTCTCTTGAGACACCTGCCTTGGGATCCCAGAGCCATCCTATAAGAAGTCTAGCTACCCAGAGGCCACCATGCTGGAGAGACCACATGGAGGGACCACACAGAGATAGGGAGACATGCCCAAGGAGCTCCAGTTGTTCCAGCCACCAGTTGTTTGAGTCTTTCCAGCTTTAACTGCCAGACATGTGGGCCAGTCTTGGGTGATTTCAGACCCCAGGCTTCGGCCACCTTTGCTAATGCCAGGTAGAACTAGCCTTGGAATCACCCATTGACAGAGTGGCACAAAGATGAGCTGTCCCTGCTGAGCCCTGCCCAGATTGTAGATTTGTGAGCAAAATAAATGTTGCTTTTTTTTTTTTTTTCTGAGACAGAGTCTCACTCTGTTGCCCAGGCTGGAGTGCAGTGGTGCAATGTCGGATCACTGCAACCTCTGCCTCTCAGGTTCAAGCAATTCTCTTGCCTCAGCCTCCCAAGTAGCTAGGATTACAGGCGCATGCCACCATGCCCAGCTAATTTTTGTTTTTTTAGTAGAGACAGGGTTTCGCCATGTTGGCCAGTCTGGTCTCAAACTGCTGACCTCAGGTGATTCACTTGCCTCGGCCTCCCAAAGTGCTGGGATTACAGACATGAGCCACAGTGCCTGGCAGTCTTTTAAGCCATTAAGTTTTTGGAAGGCTTATTATGCAACCAAAGTAACTGGAATACCTACTTAATTTTGCCATAGCATCAGTTTTATTTTTCCCTGAATTGACCAATTGGATTGTTGTTTAGCCATGCGTAAACAAAGCCAGACTTGCTCTTTTTGGAGATTAAGTTTCCACAGTGGGTCTTTCTATCTGGGATATGTAGGCTATGGTCATTTCAATCTATCATTTAACAGCAGAGAAGTGGGCTGATTTTTTTTTCTTTTTCTTATCTACGGTAAAAGCAAGATCCGATGTGTTTGAATTCAGATCTTTTCTTAATTCCATGTCAGTTTTTGTTACATGCCTTCTGCCTCACAATGAAGTATTTTCATCAATTTCCAGGATCCAGCACTGCCCACAGTTCGTTTTGAAATCACAGTCTTTAATAGTGATTTATCTACTGAAAACGTCTTCTCCAATTTTCTCTTTATGTGGCAGGAAGCTGCTGGGTCAATGTGAATGTTAATGCTATTTCCACCCCCTCTCCCACATATTCATTTAGTGATTTAAAGGGGGTCCATGTTTTTGACTTGTTGGAAATGGCCTAAAATAGTTAGCTGAGAGAGAACTCACAGACAAATGGATGCTTAAAAATGAAGAGATTATAAACTAGCAAAGAGATAACATGAAGAAAAGAAGTAAAGAAATACCTCAGTTATTATACAATTATACTTTAGGTAACTCAACCATCTAGAATACATCTGTGAACTGAGGCGTGAACATAAGAAAGAACATAACAAGTGCCTAGAAATATCTGGGTAAGTGTTAAAGAGCTCTCCTCATTTATTCATAGATGAGTTCCCAGCCTTCATTCAGAGGCTATATGACCTCACAGCAGTAAATTCTAGCTTCTGAAGTTGCAAATATTTTACACAATATTGTAAGATTTTTGGTCATCTGATTTCCCAATCCTTGGTAGATGAGAATTAGCAAATAAGCAAGGTGGGGAGGTGTTTAAGGGGCAGAATTGTTAGAGAGGGGCATAGTGACAGCAGTAGGAAACAACATCTGAGAATACCAGACCAAAACCTTAAAACCAACATCAGAAATCAAAACGTGGGCTGGGTGCGGTGGCTTACGCCTGTAATCCCAGCACTTTGGGAGGCCGAGGCAGGCAGATCACTTGAGGTCAGGAGTTCGAGACCAGCAGGGCCAACATGGTAAAACTCTGTCTCTACCAAAACTACCAAAAAATTAGCCAGGCATGTTGGTGGGCGCCTGTAGTCCCAGCTACTCGGGAGGCTGAGGTAGGATAATCGATTGAACCTGAGAGGTGGAGGTTGCAGTGAGCCGAGATCACACCACAGCACTCCAGCCTGGGAAATAGAGTGAAACTCCATCTCTCTCTCTCTCTCTCTCTCTCTCTCTCTCTCTCTCTCTCTCACACACACACACACACACACACACACACACACAAGAAAACATGTATAGCCTGGTGCCCTTGGCTTGGGTCAAATAGCTCTATATACCTCAATAGTCTAGGAGAACTTCATTGATATCCAACAGGACAAGTAAAAGTTAAATTTGGTTCAGGACACTTTTTTCTTTCTTTTTTTGGTTTTGAGATGGAGTTTTGCTCTTGTTGCCCAGGCTGGAGTGCAATGGCACCATCTCAGCTCACTGCAAACTCCGCCTCCTGGGTTCAAGTGATTCTCCTGCCTCAGCCTCCCGAGTAGCTGGGATTACAGGCTTGTGCCACCATGCCCAGCTAATTTTGTATTTTTAGTAGAGATGGGATTTCTCCATGTTGGTCAGGTTGGTCTCGAACTCCTGACCTCAGGTGATCCGCCCACCTTGGCCTCCCAAAGTGCTGGGATTACAGGCGCGAACCACTGCACCTGGCCCTCAGGATAATTTTAATTAGAACAAAGGAAAGAGGCCACTTTCCTATTGGGTGGTGAAACTGTGGATGTGAGGCCCCGAGCTGCCAGGATTGTCTCAGCCTCTGGGAAAAAGCTGGTCTGAGAATATATCACAGACGCACAGAGAGAAGCATAGAGGACAGAATGCAGGGAGAACCTACTGGTTCTGAAGAACTTCATTTCAAACTGTGAGGTCTCTGGAGCTGTCCTGATTTTGCTTTTGCGACTCATGTTTATTTAGCAAAACTCCTAATTCCAGGAGCGGCCCACACTGTCCTTTCAATGAATCCTCTTTTGCACAAGTGACTCCAATTGGCTTTCTGTTATCTGCCCCTAAAAGCCTCCAGTTCAGTGCAAGAAACTGTGGAAATGTGTGAGGGCCCTCTGAGCTGATGACTGTAATACTGAGGGTCTGACATGAGTGGCAAGAGGGAAAAACTGAGAAGCGGCCTGGTTCATGCAGTTAATGGGGAGTTGGTATCTCTCAAGCCATGTGATTAAGGAAATGCTGCTGCCTAACCGAAGGAGGAAAAGGCTGTAGCAGGAGCCCGTAGAGTAATCTGCCTTACCAGACTTCCCTTTTCTGAGTAATTCAAGCCAAATGCTCAGCCTTATCCCCACCCCCAACCTTACCCCCAAGCCTGGAGAGTACATTGACCACACACCATCTTGAGTCAAGGAGGAGCACGTGGAGGGTTATGGACCCTTTTGATTCTGACTTTTGAAATCGGTGAAGTTTCTTTTTTTTTTTTTAAGACTGAGTCTTGCTCTGTCGCCCAGGCTAGAGTACAGTGGCACGATTTCAGTTCACTGCAACCTCCACCTCCCGGGTTCAAGCGATTCTCCTGCCTCAGCCTCCTGAGTAGCTGGGATTACAGGCATGTGCCACCACGCCAGGCTAATTTTTGTATTTTTAGTAGAGACGGGGTTTCACTATGTTGACCAGGCTGGTCTCGAACTCCTGACCTCAGGTGATCCGCCTGCCTTGGCCTCCCAAAGTGCTGGGATTATAGGTGTGAGCCACTGCGCCTGGCCCAGTGAGGCTTCTTAAATCTCTCCTTTTGTCTGTTACTGGCATTTCCTCATGACCAGGAGAGAGGGAAATAGTCCTCATTAAAGGCTTGCCTATACGGTGACAAGTTCACAAACAATATAGAGAGTAAGAATGACAGCTAACACTTACAGAGTGCCATGCACTATTTTAAGCAATTGACATGTATTATTTCATTTAATCCTCACAAGTCTATGAGGTGAATACTAATATTGTTCCCATTTTACTTTAATTTTATTTTATTTTATTTATTATTTTGATGGAGTTTCACTCTTGTCACCCAGGTTGGAGTGCAATGGCGTGATCTCGGCTCACTGCAACCTCCACCTCCTGGGTTCAACCGATTCTCCTGCCTCAGCTTCCCAAGTAGCTGGGATTACAGGCGTGTAACACCACGCCTGGCTAATTTTTGTATTTTTAGTAGAGATGGGGTTTCACCACGTTGGCCAGGCTGTTCTGGAACTCCTGACCTCAGGTGATCCATCCACCTCGGCCTCCCAAATTGCTGGGATTATAGGCGTGAGCTACCGCCCCCAGCCTCCCATTTTAGAGATGAGCAAATTCAGGCTTAGAGAGATTAAGAAGCTTCAAATGGGTCATGCTTTGTATGAGATAGAGCCAGTATTTAAACTAAGGCAGCCTGGCTCCAGAACCTTCTCTCCTGACCATTATACTACATTGCCTTCTGGACACAGGGCATTGGCTGGAGCACTCAGCTGAAGCCTGCCATCTATTCAGCTTCCTGGTATCATCAGGGCTGGCCCTAGAAGTAGGTGAGGCAGATTTCAAGAAGTAGGGTTTTAGCACTCTGCCTTCTATGGGGGAGTTTCCATCATTTTTCGTTACGTATTTACGTCAAGCCTGTTACATACCCTTATGTCCCTCATACACCACTGGTGAGAATGTGATTCAGGCCGGGCATGGTGGCTCACACCTGTAATCCTAGCAATTTGGGAGGCCAAGGAGGGTGGATTACCTGAGGTCAGGAGTTCGAGACCAGCCTGGCCAACTGGTGAAACTCCGTCTCTACTAAAAATACAAAAAAATTAGCCAGGCATTGTGGTGCATGCCTGTAATCCCAGCTACTCGGGAGGCTGAGGCAGGAGAATCGCTTGAACCGAGATTGCACCATTGCACTCCAGCCTGGGCGACAGAGCAAGACTCCATCTCAAAAAAAAAAAAAAAGAAAAAAAAAAAAGAATGAGCTTCAGTACAGTGTCTGGAAATTCTTTTGGAAGTAGGTAGAAAAAGATCTAGAAATATCCACGCTACTTGACCAAGGGTGTTCTCACAAGGAGATAACTAAAAATGCAGACTAAACTTCATGCACAATGGTATTCCACTCAGGGCTCTTCCTTACAATTAAAAGTTTGAAACAATTTATGTTTTTTAGTTTCCAGAGTTGAAAGGAACAGACTCACTCATATTTCCCCACAGAAACACCAATTAATTATAAGTTATCAATTATCTATTGCTGTGTGACAAATTATTTTTGTACCTAGTAGCTTAAAACAACAGTTTGGCGTGGGCTCATTCATGTGATTGCAGTCGGCTAGAAGATTGACTGGGGAAAGATGGCTTCACTCAAACATCAAAGTCGTTGGTGCTGGCTGTTGAGTGGTATAACTTGGTTCTCCTTTACAGGGCCTCTCTTACTCCAGGAGTCGACCCAGCTTCCTATCAGCATGGTGGTCTCAAGGTAGGTTTCTAAGAGAAGAGAGGTGAAAACTGAATAGGCTGTCAAGGTTTAGTCTCTGAGGGTGCACAGTGCTACTTTCAACACCTTCTATTGGTCAAAACAAGTCACGTGGCTAACTTAGATTCAAGGGGGTGGAGAAACAGATGTTACCTTTTGATAGGAGGAGTGGCAACATCTCATTGCAAAGTGTAATGGCTAGGCGGTAGGGAGATGTGATTTATAGGGGACCATTATTATGCCCATCTACCACCGGAGGTAAGGAAGTGTGAGTAAGGCTAAAAAGGATTTGGGAGCCTTGTAGTGAAGAATTAATTTTACTCGAAGAGCAGTTTAGCCTTTGCCCTCAGCTACTGGGAGGTGATTTCTAGGCCTCTGGAATGTCCAGCCTGATAGGAATGTCTTTGTTTGCCCTGGGGCTTTGGCTATGATCTAACCGTGTGATTTATGATGGGGGCTTTGAGCCACGCCATACCAGTTCTGACCTCCAGAAGAACCGGAAACCAAACTCATCCTGACCTTTGGGAAGGGCTGGAGTCTAAAGATTGGCCACATGGGCAGTGTGTGATAGAGTCTCAATAAAAACTTTGGACACCAAAGGCTCAGGTGAGCTTCCCTGGTTGGCAGTATTTTTTGAGTATTGTCACACTTTGATGTGGAGAGGGTAACATGTCCCTGAGGATGACAGAGCTTTGTGTTTGAGACTATCCTGGATTTCACCGTGTGCATCTCTTCCTTTGGCTGGCTCTCATTTGTATCCTTTCACTACCGTAAGACAGTAATGCTATGCTGAGTGCTTTACTCTAGAGTTCTATCAGCCCTTCTAGCAAATTATTGAACCTGAGGGGGTCTGTGGGGACCCTAGAATTTGTAGCCAGCTGCTCTGAAGTGAGGGTGGCTCTGGGGAACCCCAAACTTGCAGCTGAGGTCTGATATGAGGGCAGTCTTGCAGGACAATTTCCATTGACTTGGCAGAAGGGCAAACTCCCTGAAGCTGGTATCAGAAGTCTTGGGCAGTCTATGGCCATGCCACCCTGAACATGCCCCATCTCATCTGATCTCAGAAGTCTTGGGCAGACTTGGCCATCTGGAGGACAGTACCCTTAACCTTGAGTTTGGTTAACTTGGTGGAGGGACCGTGAGTCATGGCCACTCTGTGGCTAGGATGTCCTTCAATAATAAAAATAGCAAAAATAATAGCAGCCAACACTTCTATAACATTGACCATGTTAAGTATTTACATATATTAACTGATTGATGCCTCACAACAAAACTATAAGGTAGGTACTATTATTATGACTATTTTGCATATGAGGAAACTAAGGCAAAGATAGATTAACTGACTTGCTCAAGTTTATACAGATTATAATTGGTGAACCTGAGATACAAAGGTAGGCTTTCTGACTTCAGAGTCTACTGCCTCACCTTCCATCTCATACTGCCTCTTGATGTATCTGTCTATCCATTAATCTATCAAATATTTGTCTATCTAACTATGCACATCCTACTGGATTTGGTTTGCTAATTTTCCTTTTTTTTTCTTTTTCTGAGATGGAGTTTCACTCTTGTTGCCCAAGCTGGAATGCAATGGCATGATCTTGGCTCACTGCAACCTCTGCCTCCCGGGTTCAAGCGATTCTCCTGCCTCATTCTCCCTAGTAGCTGGGGTTACAGGTGGATGACACAATGCCCAGCTAATTTTTCTTCTTCTTCTTTTTTTTTTTTTAGTGGAGACGGAGTTTTACCATGTTGGCCAGGCTGGTCTCAAACTCCTGACCTCAGGTGATCCACCTGCCTCAGTCTCCCAAAGTGCTGGGATTACGGGTGTGAGCCACCACACCCGGCCGGTTTGCTAATTTTCTTTTTGTGTACCTATATTTGTAACAGTGATTGGCCCATACATTTCTTTTCCCATACTCTCCTTTTTTGTTATTGGTATCAAGATTATATTAACCGCATAAAATGAGCTGGGTAGTCAGCTTTCTCAAGCTTGTTAATTGTATTGTCCAATTCTTCTATATACTTACTGGTCTTATTTATTAGTTTCTAATAGGCCTGTTAAAATCCTCCATTAGGATTGTGTTTTACATATTTCAAAATTATATTAATATAAAAAGGAATATAAAGCAAACTCCAAAATTAAAATAAAGTGAAAAAAATGAACCTAACTGTATATCAAATCAGTAACATTACCCAGAGGAAAAAAGAGTTATTTTAAGTGACTTGTACACAGTACTCTGACTGTACATTCTAAGTGGAATATATTATAAAGACATGGAAAATACAAATAAATCTTAAATTTTCTTCAGTAATTTTATTATTGAAGTAATAGTGATGTTGTAATTTTGAAACTGTTTTTATGTATTATAGGTTAAAACAATATATGTAACTATGTTCATATTAAGAATCAAGGCTTTCAGCTGGATGCGGTGGCTCACGCCTGTAATCTCAGCACTTTGGGAGGCTGAGGCAGGCAGATCACAAGGTCAGCGATTGAGACCATCCTGGCCAACATGGTGAAATCCCGTCTCTACTAAAAATACAAAAATTACGTGGGTGTGGTGGCGCGTGCCTGTAATCCCAGCTACTCAGGAGGCTGAGGCAGGAGAATCGCTTGAACCTGGGAGGCGGAGATTACAGTGAGCCGAGATAGCACTACTGCACTCCAGCCTGGCGACAGAACGAGACTCCGTCTAAAAAACAAAACAAAACAAAACAAAAAACAAAAAAAAATGTATTTACAAAAAAACAAGCAATAGGATGGATTTGGCTTAAGGGCCATAGTTAGCCGACCCATGGTTTTATACTATAAGGGTCTAGAATCTATGCCCCTGCCCTCAACAGCAATGAGAACAATTAATACCTGCATCTTGGTTTCTGAACACCATTCCCCACTAAAAGGAGCCAGGGCTTCTTGGAGAGAGAATTGATTCCAGATCTAGGACTGGGAAAGTTCAAGATGAGCCTGGATTTTCCTGTGTCAGAAAGCAAAACAAATAAACAAAACACACGCACACAAAGGATTCATCCCAGATTGCGAGGTCAGTTCAATATATGAAAAGCAATCAATAGATCAAAGACCTAAACGTAAGAGAGAAAACTATAAAACTGTTGGCAACATGGGCATAAATCTTCACGTGCTTGGATTAGGCAATGGTTTTAAAAATGACACCAAAAAAACAAGCAACAAAAGAAAAAATAGATAAATTGGGTTACATCAAAATGTAAAACTTCTATGCTTCAAAGGACACCATTGAGAAATTAAAAAGACAATCCATAGAATGGGAAAATTATAATATCTGATAATCACACATCTGAAAAGGGACTTGTATCCAGAATATATAAAAAACTCTTTTTTTTTTTTTTTTTTGAGACAAAGTCTCACTCCGTTGCCCAGTCTGGAGTGCACTGGTGTGATCTCAGCTCACTGCAACCTCAACCTCCTGGGATCAGACGATCCTCCTACCTCAGTCTTCAAAGTAGCTGGAACTACGGTCACATACCATCACGCCCAGCTAATTTTTTTTTTAAATTTTTTTGTAGAGACAGGGTCTTGCTATGTTGCCCAGGCTGGTCTCAAACATATGGGCTCAAGCGAGCCTCCTGCCTTGGCCTCCCAAAGTGCTGGGATTACAGCATGAGCCATAGCACCAGCCTATAAAAAAAACTCTTAAACCTAAACAATAAAAACAATACAATTAATAAAATGAACAAAGGACTTGAGTAGACATTTTAAAAAGGTATGCAAATGGCCAATAAGTACATGAAAAAATGCTCAACGTCATTAGTTATTAGGGAAATCCATATCAAAACCACAGTGAGATGTCACTTTACACCTACTGGGATGTCTATAATAATAAAGACAAACAATAACAAATGTTAGCAATGATGGTGATAAATTAAAACCTCCATACATTGCTGGTGAGATGTAAAATGGTGCAGCAACTGTGGAAAACAGTTGGGCAACTCCTCAAAGAGTTGAACATAGAGTTATCATATGACTCAGAAATTTCACTCCTGGGTGTATACACAAGAGAAATAAAAACATATGTCCACACAAAAACTTGTACATGGGTGTTTATAGCAGCATTCTTTTTTTGTTTTAATTATACTTTAAGTTCTAGCATACATGTGCAGAACGTGCAGGTTTGTTACATAGGTATACATGTGCCATAGTGGTTTGCTAGCAGCATTTTTCATTATAGTTAAAAAGTGGAAACAACCCAAATGTCCATTAACTTATGAATGGATAAATAGAATGGGGCATATCCATACAATGGAATATATATATATTTTTTATTTATATATATATATTATATATATATTTTATGAGATGGAGTTTCGCTCTTGTTGCCCAGGCTGGAGTGCAATGATGCAATCTTGGCTCACCGCAACCTCTGCCTCCCAGGTTCAAGCGATTCTCCTGCCTCAGCCTCCCGAGTAGCTGGGATTACAGGCATGCACCACCAAGCCCGGCTGATTTTATATTTTTAGTAGAGATGGGGTTTCACCATGTTGGTCAGGCTGGTCTGACCAACTCCCGACCTCAGGTGATCTGCCCACCTCTGCTTCCCAAAGTGCTGGGATTACAGGCATGAGCCACCGCACCCAGCCATACAATGGAATATTATTCAGCCATAAAAAGAAAGCTCGCTGGGTGCGGTGGCTCATGCTTGTAATCCCAGCACTTTGGGAGGATGAGGCGGGCGGATCACAAGGTCAGGAGTTTGAGACCAGCCTGATCAACATGGTGAAACCCCATCTCTACTAAAAATACAAAAATTAGCCGGGCATGGTGGTGTGCGCCTGTAATCCCAGCTACTCAGGAGGCTGAGGCAGGAGAATCGCTTGAACCCGGGAGGCGGAGGTTGTAGTGAGCCGAGATCACACCACTGCAATCCAGCCTGGTAGACAGAGCGAGACCTGTCCCCCACTCCCAAAAAAAAAAAAAAAAAAAAAAAGAAAGCTGTACTGATACGTGCTACAACCTGTGTGAACTGTGAAAATGCTATACTAAGTGACTGAAGTCAGACACAACAGGTTACATACTATATGATTCAATTTATACATAATGACCAGAATAGGCAAATCTATACAGGCAGAAATTAGATTAGTTGTTGTCAGGGCCTGGGGAAAGGGGAGTTGTGACTGCTAATGGACAAGGGGTTTCTTGTTGCGGTGTAAAAATGTTCTAACATTAGACAATGGGAATAGTTGCACAACTTTGTGAATATATGAAAAACTACTGAACTGTGTATTAAAAGGGTGAATTTTATGGTATGTGAGTTGTTTCTCAATTAAAAAAAGAATTTTCAAGACTCAATAATATGAAAACAAACAACCCAGTTAATAAATGGCTAAGAATTTGAAGAGGCACTTCATTAAAGAAGATATATTGATGATAAATAAGCACATGGAAAGAAGTTCAGCATCATTAGTTATTAAGGAAATTTACATGAAACCCACAATGAAATGCCACTACACTTCTATTATAATGGATAACATTTAAAACAATAATGGGCCGGGTGCAGTGGCTCACACCTGTAATCCCAGTACTTTGGGAGGCTGAGGTAGGTGGATCATGAGGTCAGGAGTTCGAGACCAGCCTGGCCAATATGGTGAAACCCCGTCTCTACCAAAAAGACAAAAATTAGCCAGGTGTGGTAGTGCACGCCTATAGTCCCAGCTACTAGGGAGGCTGAGGCAGAAGAATCGCTTGAACCCTGGAGGCGGAGGTTGCAGTGAGCTGAGATCGCACCACTGTACTCCAGCCTGGGTGACAGAGTGAGACTCCATCTCAAAAAAAAGAAATAATAGTAATAATAATGACAGTGCCAAATGCTGGTGAGGATGAGGAGCAACTGGAGCTCTCCATAATTTGATCATGGGAATGCAAAATGATATAGCCACAATGGAATATGGTTTGATAGTTTCTTATAAGATTAAGCATGTACTTTCTATAGGACCCAGCAATATCATTCCTGGTTATTTACCATAGAGAAATGCAATTTTATGTTCACACAAAAACCTGTTCATTAATAAACTTGGGCCTTATTCATAATTGATAAAAACTAAAAACAACCCAAATGTCTCTCAGTGGGTGTTTATACAAATTGAGGTACATCAGTATAATAGAACACTATTCAGCAATAAAAAAGAAATGAAGTACTGATACATGCAAAAACCTGGAGGACACCAGGAGTGGTGGCTCATGCCTGTAATCCCAGAACTTTGGGAGGCTGAGGCAGATGGATCACTTGAGGTCAGGAATTCGAGACCAGTCTGGCCATCACGGTGAAACCCCGACTCTACTAAAAATACAAAAATTAGGGCTGGGTGCATTGGCTCATGCCTGTAATCCCAGCACTTTGGGAAGCTGAGGCAGCCGGATCACCTGATGTCAGGAGTTCGAGACCAGCCTGACCAATATGGTGAAACCCCGTCTCTACTAAATACACAGAATTAGTGGGGGTGGTGGCGCATGCCTATAATCCCAGCTACTTGGGAGGCTGAGGCAGGAGAATCGCTTGAACCTGGGAGGCAGAGGTTGCAGTGAGCCGAGATTGCGCCATTGCACTCCTGCCTGGGTGACAGAGGGAGACTCCGTCTCAAAAAAAAATAAAAAATAAAAAATAAAAAATCCCTGGAGGACTCTCAAATATATTACGCTAAATGAAGAAACCCAGACACAAAAATCTACATACTCTATGATTCTATTTATATGACAATCTGGAAACGGCAAAAATACAGGGCCGGTAAACAGATAAGTACTTGTCAAAGGCTGGGAATAGGGGGAGGGGTTGATACAATGGGGTCTAAGGGTATCTTTGGGGTTTTGGGACTCTTTCTATATTTCAATTATAGTAGTAATTTCACGACTGTATGCATTTATCAAAACTCACAGAACTGTATACTAAAAAGAGTGAATTTTACTGTATATAAATTTACCTTTAAAATGGAAAAAAACAGAATCTAAGTAGTACTAAAAAAAGAAAGCATATATTTGGAACAGTGCTTCAGGTCTTCGCTTCTTCTTGTCTACCAGAGTAGTGTCTGCAAATCCACTTCACCTAGACACAGGACAGTGTGTGTCACATGGCAGATGGTATGACCTATCAGATAGATGCTGGGGATGGGGGAAGTTTTTAGAAAACTTCTGCTCATCTTAAAATGATCAGAGAAATATAGACCAGAAGAAAGAATGTCCGGTAGAGGGAAAACCATAAGAGATCAGACAAGAGAGGCTTAGCAAATCAGTTACCTGGCGGCCAGGTGCGGTGGTTCACGCCTGTAATCCCAGCACTTTGGGAGGCTGAGATGGGCAGATCACCTTAGCTTGGGAGTTCAAGACCAGCCTGACCAACATGGAGAAACCCCTTCTCTACTAAAAATACAAAATTAGCCGGGCATGGTGGTGCATGCCTGTAATCCCAGCTACTCGGGAGGCTGAGGCAGGAGAATTGCTTGAACCCGGGAGGCGGAGGTTGTGGTGAGCCGAGATCGTGCCATTGTACTCCAGCCTGGACAACAAGAGCAAAACTCCGTCTCAAAAAAAAAAAAAAAAAAAAAATTCAGCTACCTGGCAATAGCCATACTCACCCACTTTGGCCAGTACATCATATTCAGAGACAATAGGTAGTAGAGATGAGGGCAGACAGGTGATGGTCACAGGACTGGAAATTGTTCCCCTGAAGATTGGCATGGTTCGCCCTCCATAATCCTCCTTCCAATCATTGAGCTAGGCCAGGAGAAAGAGGTCACTGACCTTAAGTAACAGCTTCTATCTTAGCCTTTATTTTTGTAAACAAAGAGATTTTCTTTCAGCCAATGATGATGAAGGCCGCAGTTGTTATGTCTTCCTCAAAGAGAAAACTGCAGGGTAGTGGGCAGAGTAAACAGTTGCTGGGCCAAAACTGTGTGGCTTCCTTCCCATGTCCTGGGGGTGCCCTTGCTGGAGAGTGCCCAAGAACTGTATGGTAAACACTGCTCCCTAATCAGGGCCTCACCTGGATTTGGGAGTGAAGGTGTTTCTTTTTTTCTCCCAGTAACATTAGAGAGTATAACATTTTGGCCAGGCACAGTGGCTCACGCCTGTAATCCCAGTGCTTTGGGAGGCCGAGGCAGGTGGATCCTCTGAGGTAAGGAGTTCGAGACCAGCCTGACCGACATGGAGAAACCCTGTCTCTACTAAAAAGACAAAATTAGCCAGGCGTGGTGGCACACGCCTGTGATCCCAGCTACTTGGGAGGCTGAGGCTGGAGAATCACTCAAACCCAGGAGTTGGAAGTTGCAGTGAGCCAAGATCATGCCACTGCACTCCAGCCTGGGTACCAGAGTGAGAGTCTGTCTCAAAAAAGAAAGAAAAGAAAAAAATAGAGTATAACATTTAAAAAAAGTCTTGTTATATCCTTAGAACAGCCCACTTTACTTGTGCACAGAGAAAAGGACTTTATGAAGCAAAACCTGCCCAGGCAGTATAGCAAGGCCAGAGAATACATGAATAGCCTTTATTTGGTGGAGCAGACAAAAATGATCTTTAATATGGAATCCTTTTTTTTTTTTAAATCAAGAATCTTTAATATTTTAAAATTCAAGAATCTGTTGAAATTATAGTTCAAAATTAGGTTTCACAAAGGAATGTATATTCATTTGTTTTGTTTAATTTTTCTGCAAGGACCTCAAATTATGCAGTGAATTTTGTTGATTTTAGAGTATATTACAAGATAGATAATTAATAGTAACCTAGAAATGTTTTTTTTAAAAGATTCTAGCAATTGTTGTATATTGAAATATACTATAGTAGGAAATTTAAACCAAAATAACAAGCATGTGTTGGTGGGTTTTCTTTGTTTGCATGATCTATCTCATTTGGGATTTTTGAAGGACAATATAAGCCTCTTTTCAAATATCTCTTTCAATGATAAGGTCCAGTTTCCTTTGCATAGAGAATCTATCTTTGGACCCCCACTTCTGGAATGGTGGACTAGGTGATTTGGCCCAAGTACATGACTTTAGTACAAGTAGAAAAGTTGGCTAAAATAGACAAAGTCTGTGTGAAGGCATTCGAGAGCTAACTAGATCTTCCTGCCCAGGATCTAGGAGAAGAAGGAAGCCCAGGAAGTTGCTTTTTGCTTGGGCATTTATCCTAATTCCAGCAGAGAAGCTGAGAAGTGCAAAGGCCGAGTAGCGCTTTTCACAGGCTGGCCACGCTAAGGAACCTGTCCAGGAAATAGGGGAGGCTTGAGTCTTTACCCCAAAGATCTACATTTTTTTTTTTTTTTTTTTTTTTTTTTTGAGACAGAGTCTCGCTCTGTCGCCCAGGCTGGAGTGCAGTGGCGCGATCTCGGTTCACTGCAAGCTCCGCCTGCCGGGTTCACGCCATTCTCCTGCCTCAGCCTCCCAAGTAGCTGGGACTACAGGTGCCCACCACCACGCCCGGCTAAGTTTTTGTATTTTTAGTAGAGACGGGGTTTCACCGTGTTAGCCAGGATGGTCTCAATCTCCTGACCTCGTGATCCACCCGCCTCGGCCTCCCAAAGTGCTGGGATTACAGGCCTGAGCCACCGCGCCCGGCCAAGATCTACATCTTATAACCAGAAATAGATTCTCCCAAGGGGCTACAGTTCAGCCTGTAATCATCTCAATCACTGAACTTGGATTAAGCAAATCCCAGTGTGTTAGTGCTGCTTGTACTTTCCAAACTGCTGGCATGCCCAGACACCATACTGAAGCAAGCATGAATCTCTGGAGGAAGAGAACACTCATGCATCAAATTACTTCTACAAATTTGCAAATACAACGTCCAGCATCCAATGAGAAATAATGAGACACAATAGAAGGAAAGATGCCATAAATAAAAAAACAGCAGAAGTTATAGAAAATAGAAAAAGACTCACACTGGCTACAAATATTAGAATTATGAGACGCATATTTTAATTATTCTTCCTATGTTCATGGTGATAAAAGGAAGAATTATGGATTTTGGGAGGAAACTGGCAGCTATTAAAAAGAACCAAATAGGCTGAGGTGTGAGGATCACTTGAGCCCAGTAGTTTGAGACCAGCCTGGGCAACATAGCAAGACTTTGTGTCTGCTAAAAATTTAAAAATGATTAACCAGGTGTGGTGGCATGTGCCCATAGTCCTGGCTACTTGGGAGGTGGAAGAAGAAGGATCGCTTGAGCTGGAGAAGTCAATGCTGCACTGAACCGAGATTGCACCACTGCACTCCGCTGGGCTATTAGCTCTATTGAACGAAACTCTGTCTCAGGAAAAATGAAAAATAAAAATAAAAATTGTGGAACCGAAAAAATACAATAACTAAAATTAAGAATGCAGTGGCTGGATTTAATAGTAGATTAGTCAAATCTGCGGGGAGAATCAGTAAACTGGAAAGGATCAGTAAACTAACACCTATGGGCCAAATTTGTCTCATGGCCTGTTTTATTTATTTATTTATTTTTTTTGAGAGAGTCTCGCTGTGTCGCCTAGGCTGGAGTGCAGTGGCATCATCTCGGCTCACTGCAACCTCCGCCTCCTGGGTTCAAGCGATTCTCCTGCCTCAGCCCTCCAAGTAGCTGGGACTACAGGCGCGCGCTACCACACCCGGTTAATTTTTGTATTTTTAGTAGAGACAGGGTTTCACTATGTTGGCCAGGCTGGTCTTGAACTCCTGACCTCATGATCCGCCCGCCTCGGCCTCCCAAAGTGCTGGGATTACAGGTGTGAGCTGCCGCGCCTGGCCTCATGGCCTGTTTTTGTCTGACCCACATTTTAATTTTATTATTTATTTATTTATTTAGATGGAGTCTCACAATGTTGCCTGGGCTGGAGTGCAATGGCGTGATCTTGGCTCACTGCAACCTCCGCCTCCTGGGTTCAAGTGATTCTCCTGCCTCAGCCTCCCGCGTAGCTGGGATTGCAGGCACCTGCCAGTACGCCTGGCTAATTTTTGTATATTTCGTAGAGATGGGGTTTCACTCTATTGGCCAGGCTGGACATTTTTATTTTTATTTTATTTTATTTTTTGAGACAGAGCCTCGCTCTGTCACCCAGGCTGAAGCGCAGTGGCAGATCTCGACTCACTGCAACCTCTGCCTCCCAAAGAGATTCAGGAGATTCTCCTGCCTCAGCCACCCGAGTAGCTGGGATTACAGGCGCCTGCCACCAAGCCCAGCTGATTTTTGTATTTTTAGTAGAGACGGGGTTCCACCATGTTGGCCAGGCTGGTCTAGAACTCCTGACCTCATGATCTGGCCGCCTCGGCCTCCCAAAGTGCTGGGATTATAGGCGTGAGCCACCGCATCTGGTCCACATTTTAATTTTAATTTAATTTAATTTTTTGAGACAGAGTCTTGCTCTGTCACCCAGGCTGGCGTGCAGTGGAGGATCTCGACTGACTGCAACCTCCGCCTCTTGGGTTCAACAGATTCTCCTGCTTCAGCCTTCCAAGTAGCTAGGATTATAGGCGCCCACCACCACCCACCACCATGCCCAGCTAATTTTTGTATTTTTAGTAGAGATAGGGCTTCACCATATTGGCCAGGCTGGTTTCGAACTCCTGACCTCAAGTGATCTGCCCACCTTGGCTTCTCAAAGTGCTGGGATTACAGGCGTGAGCCACGTGTCCATCCTTGACCCACATTTTTAAAGGGTTAAAAAATATGTACAGAGACTATGTTTGGCCTACAAAGCCTAAAATATTGACTATCAGGCCCTTTGGAGAAAAAGTTTGCCAGCCCCTGAGCTAGAAGACAGGTCAGCAGAACATGTAGAGGTCTGTAAATAGAGGAGCCAAAAAGAAGCCTGAGAAGGCAGCCCCAGCCAGGACTGTGCCCAGCTTGTGTGATTCTGTTACCTTGGTCCCCCAGCTGAGCCCTCTCAGGAGGGTTTTGATCATTCATTTATTCATTCACCCAGGTATGCAATACATATCTAGTCAATTTCTGTCTCAGTGCTTAAGAGCATAGACTTTATGATCAGACCTGGGTTTAAATCCCAACTTAGCCTCCTCATAGAGAGAAAAGGGAGATAATAACAGGGCTTGGCTGACTAGTAGTCATGAAGACCCAAAGAGATCATGCATATCAGGCACTCAGCAGTGTCTGTATATAGCAAAGACGGAGTACAGGTGCTATTGTTAGCAAAGGGTGTGCTCAGCATGGACATAGAGTGTGGAATAATAGCCACCGGAAGGCCAGGCATGGTGATGCACACCTGTAATCCCAGCTACTCAGGAGGCTGAGGCAGGAGAATCACTTGAAACAAGGAGGTGGAGGTTGCAGTGAACCAAGATCGTGCCGCTGCACTCCAGGCTCGGCGGCAGAGCGAGATTCTGTCTCAAAAACAAAAAACCAAAAAACAACAAAAAAGAGCATGCTCAGGCATGATCACTATGCCTCAAGCTGGCTATAAGTCCCACAAGGACATCTTGGTGACTGTGGTGGGGGTGCAGTGGAATGGATGAAGGTAGAGCACGGAAGAAAGGCGGGTCAGGACCATCGTGAGCATAGGAGTTGAAGGCCCAATGCAAACTTTTATACCATTCTTCTTCCCATTGACATTTACCTGAATGGGAAATCCAATTAAAAGTGAATATGACCAGCAAAGCTTGTTTATAATAGTTAAAGACTGGAAACCACCTAAATCCCCAACATTTGGGGAATGGTTGAGTGGAATTAGTTGCTGATATGGTAGGTGTAAAACATATAATGTAAAACTGTGTGAAGTATGTCAAAACAATTTTCAGAAAACGAAAATCAAAACTCATCTAAATATGGAATAAACATATATAAAAGATTTCTTCAATTTATTAGTGAGGGCATCAGTGACATGATAAAGCTGGTTCAAAGAGCATTTAATGAACTGGCTACTTATAGGTATTAATAGAAAAGAGTGTTCGAATAAGGGGCTAGGTAAAATACAAAACTGATTAATGAGTCATACAGCAATAAAACCATAACCTTTGGGGTTATCTTTTCTACCAGAGAGAAATTATCTACAAGTTAACATATAACTTTACAGTGTCTGAGCTCTAATCAAAAAGTAAATAGCAAAGTCAAACACGGATACAGTCTTCTAAAGAATTAAATAATTCTGTTATCTAATGTTCCCAGTATGACATTGAAAGGACATGCCTCCTTCCCTTTGCCTTATTTGCAATGTTTGGGATATATATATATATATATATTTTTTTTTTTTTTTTTTTGAGACAGAGTCTTGCTCTGTCCCCCAGGCTGGAGTGCAGTGACACGATCTCGGCTCACTGCAAGTTCCGCCTCCCGGGTTCACGCCATTCTCCTGCCTCAGCCTCCCGAGTAGCTGGGACTACAGGCGCCCGCCAACACGCCTGACTAATTTTTTGTATTTTTTAGTAGAGACAGGGTTTCACCGTGTTAGCCAGGGTGGTCTCGATCTCCTGACCTCGTGATCCGCCTGTCTCGGCCTCCCAAAGTGCTGGGATTACAGGGGTGAGCCACCGTGCCCGGCTTGGGATATATTTTTTAACACATAGCTGCCAACTACATAAAATTTGTTGTATGTCAAAGTATTAGGGTCCTCCCAGGAATTGATGTCACACCAAAGGACTTAGCTGAAGGGCATTTAATAAATAGACTGCTTCGAAGGTGTGAGTAGGGTTAAAGAGAACCAAAAAGAGATATTGGAGTCTTCAGAGCCTAGTAACAGTGGGAAACCCTTATTACCTCTAGATCTGAAGCACCAAGCAGGGGCTGAAAGGATGCAAATAAATACCAAATTTCTCTCTCCTTCTGACCTCTGGTCAGTTAGTGCTTCCTAGAAGCCCAACACAACTGGATGCCAGAGGGATCCATTAATGTCATTTGTAGAGGTTAGCCTCTTTGGGCACAGAACAAGACCAAGAGATGAGAAATGAGAGGCAGAGGCCGGGCACAGTGGCTCACACCCGTAATCCCAACACTTTGGGAGGCCAAGGCAGTTGGATCACCTGAGATCAGGAGTTCAAGACCAGGCTGGCCAATATGATGAGACCCCCGTCTCTACTAAAAATACGAAAATTAGCCGGGCTTGGTGGCACATGCCTGCAATCCCAGCTACTCGGGAGGCTGAAGCAGGAGAATCACTTGAACCCGGGAGGCTGAGGTTGCAATGAGCCGAGATTGCGCCATTGCACTCCAGCCTGGGAGACAGAGACTCTGTTTCAAAAAAAGAAATGAGAGGCAGACAGTGAACAATCTGCTCACTCAATATGACAGGTATTGTTATGAGTATAATTGTGTCCCCTGCCAAAAGAAATGTTGGAGTCCTAACCTCCAGTACCTCAGAACATGATCTTATTTTCAGATAGGGTCTTTACAGGGGCAATCAAGCTAACATGAGATCATTGGGGCAGGCCCTAAACCAACATGACTGGTGTCCTTATAAAAAGGGAAAATTTGGCTGGGCATGGTGGCTCACACCTGTAATCCCAGCACATTGGGAGGCTGAGGCGGGCGGATCACTTGAGGCCAGGAGTTCGAGACCAGCCTGGCCAACATGGCGAAACCTCATCTCTACTAAAAACACAAAAATTAGTTGGGCATGGTGGCGGGCACCTATAATCCCAGCTACTTGGGAGGCTGAGGCAGGAGAATCGCTTGAACCCAGGAGGCGGAGGTTGCAGTGAGCTGAGATCATACCACTGCACTCCAGCCTGGGCCACAAAGCGAGACTGTGTCTCAAATAATAATAATAAGTAAATAAATAAATAAAAGGGGGAAATTTGGACACAGAGACAGACATGGATAGAAAGAAGATGATGTGATGAGATGCACACAGGAAGGAGATGGCCATCCACAAGCTCAGGAGAGAGGCCTGGAACAGATCCTTTCCCCACAGCACTCAGGAGGAATCAACTCTGCCATCACATTGATTTTGGACTTTCAGCCTCAGAACGGTGTGACAATACATTTCTGTTTCTTTCAGCCACCTGGTTTGTGGCATGTTGTTACAGCGGCCTTAGCAAATGGCTACAGGTACGTAGAAAATGTACACTGAAAGAAGAATTTACACCAAAATATTGAATGTTACTTCTGTGAGGTGGTAATAAGGGGGATTTCTATTTTGTGTTTTTCTTTATTTCCTAGTTCGCATACTTTTACATCAGAATAAATGAACATATCGTTTTGTTAAAAGGAACCTCAAGGCGATAGTAGAAGGAAGTCACTCTTGGGCAACCTGAGAGATGTGTATGGCAGAGGAGAGGCAAGCTCACTCATACAACAGAGGGACTGTGAGCAAATTATTTGTATCCCAAGAAGGATGTTTCTTGCCTGAGACGGAATCCCAGGCTTTCTCTTCCTTACATGTCACAGGCCTGGTCTTTTTCTCCTCTCTAAAGCTGCTGTCCTATTGGTAGGTCCCCAGGGACTCGATTCCCCATCCTCACCCCTGAAGATTGAAGAGGAGGCCAAAGTTAGCACATAAGGCCATTTTATTTAAGAGTGTGTTGGCCGGGCGTGGTTGCTCACGCCTGTAATCCCAGCACTTTGGGAGGCTGAGGCAGGCGGATCACAAGGTCAGGAGATTGAGACCATCCTGGCCAACATGGTGAAACCCCGTCTCTACTAACAATACAAAAATTAGCTGGTCATGTGTGCCTGTAGTCCCAGTTACTTGGGAGGCTGAGGCAGGAGAATCCCTTGAACCTGAGAGGCAGAGGTTGCAGTGAGCCGAGATCGTGCCATTGCACTCCAGCCCTGCTGGCGACAAGACCGAAACTCTGTCTCAAAAAAAAAAAAAAAAAAAAAAGTAAATACCCAGTCTGTGATATTCTGTTATAGCAATAAAAATGGACTAAGACTACCTAATCCATAGGTTCCTGGCTCATTTCTTAGGAAAATAACTGAAAACCCAACTGGAACTCAGTCTATTGTTTTTATTCCTCAGGCTGAAATCTGCCATTTCTTTCCCCTCTTTTGTCATGTTAGACTTAGGTACTCTTAGTCTTAGACAAATCCTAGTAGATCCTTCCAGCTGTCCCTCTGTCCCCCACTGATCTATGCCCACTCTGCTTCTTTTTCCTCCCTCTCTGAGACTGTGATTTCCTGGAAGCGGGGAGACGCAGCTTGTCCTCACTTGTTTGACACTAGCAGGTAATAACCAGATGTTTGTTCAAGTCTGAAATATGACTTGGGTGACCTTTGGAAATGGGGATGAGCAAGGAGATAAGAGTTGGATCTCAGGAAATTGAGTGATGACTTAGCATTCATTTTTTTTTTTTTTTGAGATGGAGTCTTGCTCTTGTCGCCCAGGCTGGAGTGCAATGGCACGATCTTGGCTCACTGAAACCTCTGCCTCCTGGGTTCAAGCGATTCTCCTGCCTCAACCTCCCAAGTAGCTGGGATTACAGGTGGGCACCACCACGCCCAGCTAATTTTTGTATTTTTGGAAGAGACGGGGTTTCACCATGTTGGCCAGGCTGGTCTCGAACTCCTGACTTCAGGTGATCCACCCGCCTCAGCCTCCCAAAGTGCTGGGATTACAGGCATGAACCACTGTGCCTGGCTTGACTTAGCATTATTTTATTTTATTTTATTTTTTTTTTGAGACGGAGCATCACTCTGTCGCCCAGGCTGGAGTGCAGTGGCACCATCTCGGCTCACTGCAACCTCCACCTCCTGGGTTCCAGCGATTCTCCTGCCTCAGCCTCCTGAGTAGCTGGGATTACAGGCGCCCACCACCACGCCTGGCTAATTTTGTATTTTTAGTTGAGACAGGGTTTCACCATATTGGCCAGGCTGGTCTCGAACTCCTTACCTCAAGTGATCCACCCACCTCAGCCTCCCAAAGTGCTGGGATTACAGGTGTGAACCAGCATGCCCGGCTAGCATTTTTTTAATAAGCAAAAAGGAAATGAAGTGCCCTCAGCCTGTTAGCTAAGGGATCCCATGGGTTTCAATGAGAGAAAAGATCTGTAATCAAATCTGAAAATCAAATACCTCTTGTTTACAAACAATGCATCCCCTTATCCTTTCCCACTGCTGGA